>NW_006921895.1:2494400-2522706 GCF_000298275.1 Orycteropus afer afer
AGGTCTTTTGTGTCCCTGGTCTGGGCTTTTACTTCTATTATATTTCCCTATTTTCTTTTTTTTTGTTTGTTTGATTTTAGGTTGTCTGTTGTTTCATGGACATTATGAAGTTGTTGTCTTTAATTGTTAGCTATGTATTGATTTGTTTCACCCTGATTTTATGTTTTACTATATCTCAAAGTGTAGACCAGGTGTACTTCTTTGGTTATTAACTTGGCTGTTCTAGGTAGCACTCTAGCTCTCTTTGTGTTTGTGAAATCACTGGTGGGGATGTGGGTGCATGTCTCTGTTTGTTATGCACAGAATTTGGAGTTGGGAGAAGCAAGTGTTGTCCACCATCTGGCATTGATCTTGTGGCACAGGAGCTATTGGCATTACTTGTCTTTTGGGTGAGGTGTTCAATGTAATAGCTCTGCTTGCCTGGTGGAGGTTTAATGTGCTCGTTCTATTGGATGAGACAGGGGAGAAAAGGAAGAAAGAAAAAGAAAAAAAGGTGCCAGAAGCAACTCCCAGAACAGAAAAGTCTCACCTATGTTTGGGGTGAGATAATTCAGTCAGTGATGCAGGAACAGGCAGGGTAGTCTCTGTCCTTCTGAGATAAGACATCTACTGATGATGACATCCTACTGTCAATCAAAGGCCTATGGTTCAAAACTGACAAAGACACCAATGGATAGGAGGCCACCACTTTCTTCTTGGATGGAGAAGCCACAAAAAACCAGTAACCCAGTCCACTCTGTGCTAAAAGGGGTCATGGGAAAGTTGAACATGAACCCCCTGCTATACACCCGCTCTGGGGCTCCTCCTTCTTAGAGGTAGTTTCTCCCTTTTCCCCACTCTTTTCTGGACTCAGCAGCAGCCAAAGTCCAGGGAGATCTTGATATGTTTCCCAATAAGATTGTCCTACTCACTCAGAGCCCGAGATCATCATGAAAAACTCCTGTTGTGACTATTTTCAGTCCTCAATACCTGTGGGTTCCATAATTTTCTTTTTCCTCCTTCCCTCCACCATTTCTATTTCCAATGACTCCTCTCTGTCTCCGTCTTCACTGTCTAGGTTGATTCATTTAATTTTCCCAGCTGTTTAATCTACTCTTTTTCTGCCTTCACGGAATCTAATACTTTATCTTCTCATTAGTTGCTCATTACTCCAGTATCACTATTTGTATCTGCTTTACCTCAGAGTCTAAGTTGGAAGAAGGAGCAAACATATGGGTTATCAGTATGACACCATCTTCATTGCCCTTCAGAGATAACAGCTTTCAAGGAGATAGAAGGAGAATGTTGATGACACTTAAATAAATAATTTATTAAATGTGTGTTTAAATAAATATAAATATGTTGTTGTTGAACCACCAACCTTCTGGTTATCAGTCAAATGCCTTAGGCACTATGCTACCAGAGATCCTTGTGGGTGGCAAATCTGACCAATCTTCACATTAGTGTTCCACACACTTTATTTGTACAATTTTACCCCCACAAGAGTGCCATGTACTTTATTTACAATATTAACAAACTACTCAACCCCCTTGGTGGGCAACAAGCACCTCACACGTACATAGTTCCCCCAATAACCTGGTGGGACTAAAAAAGATCATGGCTAGAAAAGCCATATTAAGTAATCCATTGCATTGCAAAGAGAAACAGAGAACGGAGTCAAAGATAGGCAGGCTCTGAATGCTTGAGAGCAGGAATGAATCATAGGGACTGTATTCCAATACAGAACTCCAGCCCCTGAACTAGAGAGTAAATTGCAGGATAATGGATGATAGTACCTTTTGTTCCTGATTTCACCTCTGGGCTTAGCTTAGAGCATATAGTTGATGCTCTATCCAAAAAACCCAACTCACTGTCATTGAGTAAGTTCTGATTCATAGCAACCCCCATAGTTTTTCCAAGGCTGTAAATCTTAATGAAAGCAGATCATTTCATCTTTCTTGGTAGGTTTGCACCAACAGACAGCTGGTAGGTTTGCACCACCATCCTTTTGGTTAGCAGCCATATGCCTAAACCACTACACCACCAGAAATCCTTAAAATATCTATTAATTGAATGACGAGAATTGCTGGTTGGACGGAGACTGATGGGGCCCTCAAGACTATGGCCCTGGGATACACTTTGGGCCTGGAATAAAACTCACTCCCAGGGGCTGGCTCTTAGCCCAATAGTAAATAAGATGTACATGCAGACCACTCAACCCAGGGTGACACACCCACATACTCTATGGAAATGTATCCTTTGGAGCAATTGACCACGGGGCACTGGAAGGGCAACATTCACATGGAGGAAATGCAGGACACACAGGAGTGCATAATTATGAGGGGCGCAGAGTGTTGTTGGTGGGCAGGGAGAGGAGGAGAGTGGGTTAGGGTTGGGAATGGTAATTGGGGAATGAAACCAAATGTACACAAAATGTCGAATGTAAAACAAACTCTGCTCTGTAAACTTGCACCTAAAGCACAATTTAAAAAACAAACAAACAAACAAACAATTGAATGAATGAAGGCAGGGAACTGGGCTGTTTGCCAAGATATCCTTTGGGGAGCCAGGCAAAGATGTTTGGTGTTGAAGTTTGTGCCTCCAAATCTTAAGTGGCATATATGTGTGAGTGAGTGTGTGTTTTTTATGACGGCGTTTGAGGTACAGAGAGAAAGGAGTACACACAAAGACAGATTAGGTGGTACCTAGAAACAGAGAGCTAGTGAGGCAATTAATCCTGAATAGTTGGTAAACTGAGGATTAGGTAGTTCTTATTTTAATAATTGAAACTCTGGATGTGTAGTTTGGTTAGATCTTGGAAAAATTAGAGAAGTTGAGATGCAAAAAAGAAGAAGAGGAAGAAAAATCACCCTCAAAATAGAAGACACTCCTTAAAAGAAAGTCATTTCATTATGAAATGGTAACACTGTTCAGGTTCAGAAATACAGAAAGGGCATTTAGAATACTCTCAGCTCTCTAAAACTATGAGCTGGGAGTGACAAGGCCTATGGAGTAGTCACAGTGCTGGGACTTGATTTTGATTATGAGCTATTTGCTGAGATTCTCCCATATATCAATATTGATGTAGATACCTGACACTGTGATGACTGAAAAAAATAATTTATGGATCAAAACATTAATAAGCAGAAACCCTTTTTATTGCTCTTACTCATATCCAGGTGAGCTCCTGGCCAGTTATCTTTCTGGCTTCTCTGCCCCACTATGCACATAAACAGAAATAATTATAAATTATACCACAGGCTAGTCAATAGGAAGCCTTCCAAGTCCAGACTTTAATTTATCTTGGGTGATAGTTCATCTCATATACCCCCACCAGACAGGAATAACTTATTTTAATTGGCCATCATTCGTGAACCAGAGCATGGTCTACTTTAGAAATGACACTGCTACTTTATTGTAACTGCATTTCTCTGACTCGTGGTTAGCTAACTGAAGGGAGTAGATCAATTGTTCATAATTCATAAAACTATGTAGAAAAATAGAGAGGATTTTCTCCCCGCCCTTTCTATCTTCTTCCCAATGCCAAAAGTGAAAAGACCATCATGATCAGACACTCCAGCTGTACTTGAAATTTCCCCAATGAAGATGGCCCTAGGATGTAAGAATCAGAGAGAAAAAGGTCACAAGCTGAGGCTGGGAAAGGGCCCAATAGGGATCATTCTTCCAACTTCCTTGGCCTTTGATTAACTGAGTAACCAGTGAAGATTCTTATGGACTCAATAAGAGTGATGGCTTTGTCCTTCCAAAGTCTTTGTTCTTTATTATAGAGAGGTATTTAAGGGCACTGAAAGAACTTGGGTGGCTCAATAGTTAAGGCATTTGCCTGCTAACCACAATGTGGACAGTTCAAATCTACCAGCTGCTGGGCTGGAGAAAGATGAGGCAGACTGCTTCCATAAAGATTTATAGCCTTGAAAACCCTGTGGAGCAGTTCTACTCTGTCTTATAGAGTGGCTATGAGTCAGAATTGACTCAATGGCAGGGTGTTAGAGATGGGAGAGGCCACATATAAACGAGCATTAGAAATCCTATGCCCTTCAAAGGCCCAGGAGGAAACAAAAATATGCAACTGCCAAGAGCTCATGGGTGGATGAGGAAGGTGGTAAAACCATGCGCTCCTGTCAGAGGTGTCTGTAAACATTTTACTATGTGAACAGAAAACACAGCCAGGACCCTCCTTTTAACTGCAGCCCTTCTTTAAATGAGTTTGTAGGGGGATGGAATGAGGCACAAGCACTCTGTTGTTAAGAATTGCCATCTTAATATAGGCAAAAGTATTGTGGGCAAATTATTCTAAATAAGACAGTTGAGTCATGTTAATTCCACCCAAGCTCACACTCACCCTTTATCTGGGTACTCTGCAGTGAGCATGGCCTGCTTCATGGTCCCTCTATTCTACACTTTTTCCTCTTGTAGCAGCCTGAGATCTCTACAATTAATACCTCTGTGGCACAGGTTT
Organism: Orycteropus afer afer; assembly: GCF_000298275.1. NCBI lineage: Eukaryota > Metazoa > Chordata > Mammalia > Tubulidentata > Orycteropodidae > Orycteropus > Orycteropus afer. Next base: position 2,498,860 of record NW_006921895.1, read on the forward strand.
AGAAACTTCACCTTCTCCCAATGGAAGGCAGCTTCTTTTGGTTCCACTAAAACATTTTAATCATATGCTTCTATATTACAGAGTAAGAGTTCTCATGCATAGTTAATAAGGACTTTCAAAAATGAAGAATAACATTTTCAAGAAAAAGGAGGAATAGTTATATAGGACATGTGGATGTATGTGTGGATACAAATTGCTTCAATCTTATCCAGAGTCAAAATTATTAATATTTAAAAGACACAAATTTAAACAATCACCAAGAACTGTTACATCTCTATTCTCACACACGGTTTTGGAGCATGTAGTTTGGTGTGTGTGTGTAAAGCTACACAATTCTCAATACACCTAAGCCAAACCAAATCCATTGCCGTAGAGTCCGCTCTGACTCACAGTAACATTTCAGGACTGAGTAGAACTGCCCCACAGGTTTGCCAAGGCCGTAATCTTACATAATTGCCTGTTTTCTCCCACAGAGCTGCTGGTGGGTTTCAACTGCCAACATTTTGGCTGGCAGCCCACCATTTTAACCACTGTACTACCAGGTCTCCCTTCTCAGTACACAAACAGCCTGAAATAACTTTTAAGCCAGATGTTTAAAGTTAGCACATTTTTTCCCTACTGAAAAAGTACTCTGAAAGGTAGATTCCTTGGCTTTCCCATCACAAAATAAATAAACTTAAGAGAGAACTGAGCCATTGTACATAAATGAAACAAATTAATTAATTAAAAAAATAACGTGTGTGTGTATTACCTCAGAACTCCAGCCCCTGGAGATAATTTCTTGGAAATAATCAGCTTCCCTTTTCCTATCTGGAAGTACTTTTGAGTAATTGAACATGACTACTAACCCCAACCACTTTTTGTCTGTCAGTTTTTCATGCTATGGTGGCTTGCATGTTGCTAGAACCTATGCTACTGGTATTTCAAATACCAGCAGGGGCACTGTGGTGGACAGGTTTCAACAGAGCTTCCAGATGAAGACAGACTGGGAAGAAGGATGGGAAAAAACTGGCCACTGAAAACCTTATGAATAGCAGTGAAACACTGTCTGATATAATACCAGAAAACATTATGTATAGCCATGAAACATTGTCTGATATAGTGCTGGGAAATGAACTCTTCAGTTTGGAAGGCATTCAAAATATGACTAGGGAAGAGCTGCCTCCCCAAAGTAGAATCTACCTTAATGATGTGAATGGAGTAATATTTTTGGGCCCTTTGTTGGCTGATGGGGCATGACTCAAAATTGGAAGAAACAGCTGCAAACATCTATTAATAATCAGAATGTGGGATGTATGATGTATGAATCTAGGAAAATTGGAAGTAGTCAAAAATTAAATGGAATGCATAAAGATTCTTATCCTAGGCAGTAGTGAGCTGGACTGGTATTGGCCATTTTGAATCAGACAATCATATGGTATACTATACCAGAAATGACAAATTGAAGAGTAATGAAGTTGCATTCATTGTCAAAAAGAACATTTCAACATCTATTCTGAAGTACAAAGGTGTCGGTGATAGGATAATATCACCTACAAGGTAGACCAGTTAATACTATTATAATTAAAATTTATGCACCAACCACTAAAGGCAAAGATGAGAAAATTTAAGATTTTTACCAACTTCTGCAGTCTGAAATTGACCTAACATTCATTCAAGATGTATTGATAATTATTGGTGATTGGAATGTGAAAGCTGAAAACCAAGAAGAATCACTGGTAGTTGGAAAATATGGCCTTGGTGATAGAAATGACACTGGAGATCACATGATAGAATTTTGCAAGACCAATGACTTATTCATTGAAAATACCTATGTGAACCTTATCAGATGGAATACACAAAAATCAGATATGCTTTATCTGTGGAAAGAGGTAACAGAGAAGCTCAATATCATCAGTCAGAACAAGGCCAGGAGCTGAATGTGGACCAGACCATCAATTGCACATATGCAACTTCAAGTTGAAGCTGAAGAAAACTAAAATAAGTCCATAAGAGCCAAATTATGATGTTGGTTATATACCACCTGAATTTTAAGACCATCTGAAGAATAGATTTGACACATTAAACACTAATAACAAAAGACCAGACGAGTTGTTGGATGACATCAAGAACATCATACACGAAGAAAGGAAAAGGTAATTAAAAAAACAGGAAAGAAAGAAAAGACCAAAATGGATATCAGAAGAGGCTCTGAAACTTGCTGTTGATTGTAGAGTAGCTAAAGCAAATGGAAGAAATGCTGAAATAAAAGAGCTGAACAGATTTCAAAGGGCAGCTCAAGAAGACAAAAGTAAAGCATTGCAATGAAATGTGCAAAGACCTGGAGTTAGAAAGCCAAAAGGGAGGAACATGCTAATCATTTCTCAAACTGAAATAACTGAGGAAAAAATTTAAGCTTTGACTGCAATATTGAAGAAATCTATGAGCAAAATATTAAATAATGCAAGAAGCATCAAAAGAAGTTGGAAGAAACACATGGAGTCACTATATCAAAAAGAATTGGTTGATGTCCAACTATCTTGGGAAGTAGTATGTGATCAAGAACCAATACTATTGAAGGTAGAAGTTGAAGCTGCCTTGAAGGAACTGGCAAAAAACTAAGGCTTCAGGAAGTGATGGAATATTCTTTGAGATATTTCAACATACAGATGCTGTACTGGAGGTGCTTATTCATTTATGCCAAGAAATTTGGAAGACAACAACATGGCCAATTGACTGGAAGAAATGGATATATTTGCCCATTCCAAAGACAAATGACTAAACAGAATGTGGAAATTATCTAACAAAATCGTTAATATCACCAAACTCGTCATGTGCGTGTGAAAGCTGGGCAAACCAAAAAACCAAACTTACTGTCGTCAAGTCTGATCTGATTCATAGTGATGCTTCTTTGGGTATCCAAGGTAGTATCACTATGGAAGTCAATTGCCCCATCTTCTTTTGTTGTTGTTGTTGTTGTTGTTATGTGCCGTCGAGTCAGACCTGACTCATAGCGACCCCTCCTTGGGTTTCCAAGGCAGTATCACTACGGAAGTAGATTGCCCCATCTTCCTTCTGAGGAGTGGCTGGTGGGTGTGAACTGCCAGCCTTCTGGTTAGCAGTCAAGTGCCTTAGCCACTATGCTACCAGTGGGAACTAAAATCTTGCTGAAGACAATAAGCAGTCTCAGCTGTTATATTGACAGGGAACTTCAGGAATGCAACCTGGATTCAGAAGAGGATGTGGAATGAGAGATCTCATTGCTGATGTCAGATGGATCTTAGATGAAAGCAAAGAATACCAGAAAGATGTCTAACAGTGTTTATTGGCTACACAAAGGCATTTGATTGTAAAGATCATAATAAATTGTGGATAACATTGAGAAGAAGAGAATTCCAGAACACTTAATTGTTTTCATGAGGAACCTGTACATAGACCAAGAGGCTATCATTTGAACAGAACAAGGGGATATTGTATGATTTAAAATCAGGAAGGGTGTATGTCAGGGTTGTATCATTTCATCATACTTATTTAATCTATATGCTAAGCAAATAATTAGAGAAGCTGGACTATCTGAAGAAGAATGCAGCATCAGGATTGGAGGAAGACTCATTAACAACCTGTGATATGCTGATGACACAACCTTGCTTGCTGGAAGTGAAGATGATTAAAAACATTTATTGATGAAGATCAAATACTACAATCTTCAGTATGGATTACACCTCAACATAAAGAAAATAAAAGTTCTCACAACTGGACCCATAAGCAACATCATGATAAACAGAGAACAGATTGAAGTTGTCAGGGATTCCATTTTACGTGGATCCACAATCAACGCCCATGGAAGCAGCAGTCAGAAAATCAGATGCCATATTACACTGGGCAATTCTATTGCAAAAGACCTCTATAAAGTTTTAAGAAGCAAAGACATCACTTTGAAAACTAAGGTGCATCTGACCCAAGCCATGGTATTTTCGGACTCCTCATGTGCATGTGAAAGCTGGGCAAGGATTAAGGAAGACTGAAGAAGAGTCGATGCCTTTGAATTGTGGTGTTAGTGAAGAGTACTTAAAATGTCATGGACTCCCAGAAGAATGAACAAATCTGCCCTGGAAGAAGTGTAGCTGGAATGCTCCTTGGAAACAAGAATGGTCAGACTTCATCTCATCTACTTTGGCCATGTTTTCAGAAGAGGCCATTCAATGGAGAGAGTATCATGCTTCATAAAGCAGCAAGTCAGTGAAGAAGGGGAAGACCCTCAGTGAAATGGATTGAGACAGAGTCTGCAATGATGGGCTCAATCATGGCAAGAATTGTGAGGATGGTGCATGACCGGGTGGAGTTTATTTCTGTTGTATGTGGGGTCACTATGAGTTGGGGTTGACTTGACAGCACCTAACAACAAAAACAGCTCCCCACTACAGTAAGTCTGGTGGCATTTGCTTAAGGCATTGAAATGCTAATCAAAAGATTGGTAGTTTGAAACCACTAGCCTCTCAGTGGGAGAAAGATGAGATAACCTGCTTCCATAAAGATTTATAACCTTGGAAACCCTGAGGGTAACTCTGAGTCAGAATCAACTCAATGGCAGTGGCTTTCAGTTTTTTTTTTTTTTTTTAATCTCCCCCTAGTAACATCAGGTTCTCACCATGTTAGCCCCTCATATAGCTAAATTAGGTAATAAATGGAGCCACAATTTAAGTCCAAGGGAGATGCCAAAGTTTGTTTTATTCTGGATAACTTTTCATGTATTTGCATAAAACATATGCATATGTATGTACAATTGTGTCTAAGCATGTACAGAATTATAGTATATGTATTTTTGAGTTTTTAGTTAAATATAATTCAGACATACTGTAGCTGTTATCTATAAATATTCAGGAATAAACCTGCTCTTGTAAAACATATACTATGATTTGAAATACTTGCATAAAAAAAGTTTTTTTTTAAGAGTTATTGACTTGAAAATATTTTTACATGATCCATTCTCACTCACACATTTCACATATATTTCATTTTTCCACTTCCGTCTTGATATATGGTACCATTTAGTAATGAATAATTGAATCACTGACAAATATAGAGGTGGGAGGGCTTAATTTTAATTTTGAAAAGAGTTGTTTCAGCTCTTTGCTGCAGCCCCTCAGTTCTAGAACTGCTAGTTCAGGATTCTGGAACCATTTGTTCAGTGGGTTTCCCTGTTAGCACAACTCTGGCTAAAATCTAAAGTAAATAAAATAACTTTGGGTCATTTTGGCTGCGTCTGTCTTCTAGTGTTTCATTAATTTTCAAATGCTGCTTCATGACCATTCCTTTTAAAGATGGGTTGCCAAATGATAGAGATACAATTATCCAGCTAAGAATGCCAGGAGACATTTCTGCACTGTTATGAAGATGAAGATGTCTGGAAGGTTTATTGCCTTTAATTTGCACAGTATTTTTTCTTCTGCTTCACTTGTAGGTAATAGAGGATCTTTAAGGGAGCTTGACATTTAACTTTGAAATGAACACGTTTTTTTTTTTTGCTGTTCTTGTTCTTCATAACAATCTGAGTAAGTTTTCATAAGTAATTTAGTAAATGTGAAATATTTCTAATAATGTAGATTTGATTTATACAGCCAAGCTTGTTGTTCTCATTACCTAGAAGCTTCAGACCTTGGGTAGCTATCAAACCAAGACATCAATGCTAGCCACCCATCTTCAAATCTCATCATCTCTCAGGAAGACCTAGCCCTTGCTAGCCTTCCTCTCAGCATTTCTATTTCTGTCTCATTCTCACCTACTGTGAATGCTCTAGCAGTCAGAATGTCAGTGGTGCAAATATCAACTATTCTCTCCTAATCTTGATTCCCTCCTTATTACTTAAACAAATGCCTATTTTTTGAATAATAACATATTTTCCTGTCTTTCAATGATGAGAGCAAAGTGGACAATATGACTTGTAGCCAGGCGATCAGGACATGTTTGTTGAATGTCCATTGTGTGCAAGGTACTTACTACACACAATTTCTATTTGCTAACCCAGTATCAATTTTCTTTTATTATTATTATTATTCTGGTAGTAGCACTCTGATTTATTTGGATGAAACTTCTTTTTCCTTGATTCATGTGATTTGCATGAAATAATTCTACTCCCATCTCATGGTTACAAATCTCAGCCTGGCATTTGGGCCTAGTACCTTCTAACCTCGGTGACTGGTTAGACATAGACATATGATCTGATGAGAATCAACCAGAGCTGAGAATAACCATGAATAGAGACTGCTCTTCCCACTGGGGTTGTCAAGGAAATTATAGGCCTGACACTGTGAATGTCTATCTGTGGGTGGAGCCTGTCTTAGAATGAAGTCATATCAGGGAAAATAAAAATAAAAAAATGGAAAAAGAGGCATGTGGGTCCACCACATTTGAAACTCAAGTTCATACTGGTCTTTCTTTTATTTTGAGTTGCTTTTTTTCTGTCACTTCCAGAATGTCCATATTAACCTACATGTTCAAATGAATTATGAGACATGTTCCTCTCTTTCAAGAGCTAGTATGGGGAGACAATTAATAATATGTGATTGGTACATGCTGATGAGATGATAAAGGAATATGTGAATGTGGGATATCCCTCTGAATCAGGAGGGTCTGTGAAGGGTTCACATCATGGAAAATGTGACATTTCAGTTGGGCTTTGAAGGATGAAGAGGATTTGGGGAGGTACATAGTGTCCTTATGTAACAGTTGTTCCTCCTTCTACCCCTCCTCCCTGACACACCTTGGACCCCTTTGTGGGTCTCTCCCTCCACTCCTTTGATGCTCCCTTTTCATGGGATTCTTTCCTTAGCTCTCAAGTTCTTGGTGAAATGAAAAGCCATGGCTTTTATTTACCACCTGGGGATGCAAATGATTCCCTAATCCATTTCTCTGAGCAAGACATCAATTTTGAACTCTAAATGAGATTTTTAACTGGCAATCCTTTTCATCCTTAACTCTCAGAGGCTCTTCAACTTAATATATTAAAACTTAAACTAGTAACTGACTCTACTCCTATCTCTTACCTCCTTTCATATGATCCACAATATTGGTTAACAACACTGTGACAATGTGGTCCACTTCAAGGAATAAACCCTGGGATTATCCCAGATTCCTACCACCATAAACTTCATCAGATTTGATTTATTATTCTACACCCTCAATATCTCAGAAACCTGAACCTTCCTCTCCTTTCCCCATGCTATGTTAGTCTAATATATCATCATTTCTTAGCAGATTGTTGCAAGAGCCTCCTATCTGGTTTCCCTTACCATGTTTGTCTTCCTACTGCTAGAAGGTGCTTTTTTTTTTTTTTTAATTGTGATTTGGGCGCAAATTTACAGAGCAAATTCACTTTCCATACAGCAGTTCACATACACTTTGTCTCATGCCATTGGCCACAATTCACCACAATGCAACAGCTCCCCTCCCACTTCCTCTCGACAGTCACCCCTTCCCTGTGTCCATCCCTCCATGCACCCCTGCCCCCTGGGTTGTCTCCCTGTGCATAAAAAGCCCTTCTTTCTCACATTTTTGTTCTCTCTAAGGAGTGTATCTACCTCAGGTAAATGTTCAACTCATATGTCTGTCTTTTGTTTGGCTGGAAGCCACAGGTAGGAGTTTAATTCCAGACCTGAAGGGCAGGTAGGGGCTATAGTCTCAGTGGTTCTGCCAGGCTCTATCAGACCAGCAAACTCAGTCCCTAGAAGGTGCTTTTTCAAATGTCATTTTTATCATGTCACAGCCATATCTTTTTTTTTTTTTTTTTTTTTTTTTAGCTAACAAGATTACATCCAAATTTCTTAGCATAGTATGCAACTCTCTTCATAATCTGGCCCATTAGTTCCTTTCCTAGCATCATCTTTTACATATTTGGCATAGTGCCTAAGGCATTTGACTGCTAACCAGAAGGCTGGTGGTAAAACCCACCAGCCACTCCTTGGGAGGAAGGTTGGGCAACCTACTTCCAAGGTAATACCACTTCGGAAACCCAAGGAGGCGTCACTATGAGTTGGATCCTGATCCTACTCCTACTCCATGGCAATTTTTTTTTTTTTTTTAAACATGTTTCCTGATTGCTGCAAACAATTAAGATCTTGACTGCTAGTTAAAAGTTGGTGGTTAGAACCTAGCCAGATGTACCTCAGAAGACAGGCCTAGCAATCTCCTTCAGAAAAGGACAGGATTGAAAACCCTAAGGAGTTCTACTCTGTACACAAGGAGTTGCCATGATTCAGAGCTGATTGACAGCAACTAATGATAACAATATATTTCCAGTTTTATCAAAGTAATTGTAGTTTCAAAAATAAACTTGAACAACCACTGAACTAACAAATACCATTTTTAGCCTTATATTGAAAGAGAGACCAGGTACCATTTACTTGGGTAAATCAAGGATATGAAAAGAAGTAAAGCATAGTCAGCATTCAAAGCAGAGAAACTATGACCTTCTCCAACATGGAAGGAAGTCCAATCTTCTTGGCTACAAAATTGTCCCTGAGAATCCAGTGGAGAACAATAATATGGGATTAAGCAAGGAACATGGTAGACCTTCAGGAGACCTAACTATCCCTTGTCCCTTGACAAACCCAACACACTTACAGATGACCAAGGATGTCTTCCTTTTAAGTTTATTTGTAAATATGTCAGAAACCACCTCTCCTGAATCATGTGCCTCATACCAGTTTCAGGGTTAAACAATCTATATTAAATTCTGAACAATCAGGCATGGACAGAGATCTTATGCATCCCTCTCGGACCTATCAGGTTAATGCTTGAACTTCTCAGGATAATGCAGCTTGACTCAAAATAATGTCTGGAATAGGGTTCTGCTGTGCCTCTCTGGCCCTTGGCCTCTTAGCCTGGCCTCTGCCTATGTGGGCCACGTAAGCCTGCTGCTCTGTCCTGTGCCTCTTGGTTCCACTGCCACTGTCTCTCAGCCCGGCATCTCTCTCAGCCAGCAGTGAGATTTCTCCTCTCCCACTAGGAGGGCTCATTTTAAGCCTGGCAGAGTGGTAAAACTAACCAATCCCTACATCAGAGTTCTACACACCTAAGAGAGAGTGAACTTTCCCAAAAGATTACTTGGTGCTGCTCTGACAGAAGTACCCCAGGTGAATGACTTTAATAATCAGGGGTTTAAAAGCAGATACTCAGTTGCTCCTGGCAAATTCCACCACAGAGTTAATTGCCAGTCTTAATATAGGAAATAACTACTACCAGATGCCCAGTCATCTTGACATATATTTGCATGGACCCACTCAGTAATGCAGTGGGAGTTACAAAGGCTATGCCTAGAAAAGCCATACCATACAACTCATTACACTGCAGGCTTCAGATGGCCTTTTTTTTTTTATCATCCAGTTGACAATAAGAATGGTACAGAAGGTGTGAAAGTTCACATGGGGCCTTCACTCCCTGTCCTTCTTTGGTAGGGTACGATTGACTAGGATTATTGACTAAAACTCAGTTGTATGGTACCACTAGATTCAAGAGTGCTAAGAAATATAGCTTCCCTGTGTGGTCAGAAATAAAATGAAGTTGTTTCATGACCACAGATACTATCTCTTCTGCACTGGGGAATCATAAAAAGTAGAGTATGTATTTAAAGAAAATTGTAGTTCAATGGGAAATAATATTCACAGCTCTATTCTAATCAGAAATCTAGAAAGAGCTGTAAAATATTACAAAAGACATGCAACATTATTTTTCAACTCTGTAAATGGTTGATTTGTACTCATTCACATAGACAGGATAATTTAACAGCAGTGATCCTATCAGCATCAGCATCTCCACCATCATCATCATTATCTAACCTTCATTGAAGTCCTTATGTGATGTATAGATCACTTCACCAGGAGATGGAGTTTCAAGGAGGCATAAAGGCCTTGAGGATCTTATAATCAAGTTGGGAAGTCAGAATAATTACATTGATAAGGTAAATCATAATGCACAACTACATGTGCTTCGGGCTAAATAAGTGGCAGTGATGTTATTGAGAAATGAGCCTCCTTGAGACAGATGTAATGGACTCTAAGAAATATGGGTATTACCTATATCAGACAATAAAAGGCTGTAAAACTATAAAGGCCTTTAGGGATGTAAACCAGAAAAAAAAAAACAACTCACTGCCATTGAGTCGGATCCGACTCATAATGACCCCTCCTTAAGTTTCCGAGGCAGTATCACTATGGAAGTAGATTGCCCAACCTTCCTTCCAAGGAGTAGCTGGTGGGTTTGAACCACCAGCCTTCTGGTTAGCAGTCAAATGCCTTAGGCACTGCACTACCAGATCTTCTTTAGGGAAGTAGGCCATTTCTGTTTTATAAGTGAATGTGCTAGCTTATCTCTAAAGATCCCCCCAACTCCTTGGGAAATTCTTCTCATGTGTAGCACCCTCTCCTTTAATCTGGATGGTCTTGTGACTCTCTTTTGACCTAGAGAATATAGCAGAAGTGGCATTATTGGCAGTTTAGGACTAAGCTTCAAAAAGGCTTGCCAACTTCTGTTTTGGTATCTTAGAATGCCTGTTTTAGGGAAGCCATGTAAGAGGTCTGACTACTGTGAGGGCTCAAAGTTTTGAGGAAGCCCAAGCTAGCTACCTGGAGAGGCCATGTGGAGAGAGAGAGAGGGACAGAGAGAGAAAAAGAGATGCCTAACCAGCCATTAACCATTTAGCTTGGACATCAGACATGTGAGCAAAGCAGCCACCTTGGAGGTCCAGCCCTCAGCCACCACCTGACTGCAACTGAAAGACAGATCTCAAGTGAAAATTGCTTTGCTCATCCCAGCAAACTCACAGAACCATGAGAGAAGACAGTAAGTTATTGCTTTAAGTTACCAAGTTTAGTAGTGGTGTGCTACACAATAATCGATAATTAGAACAATGAGAAAACAGATACCTTGGAGGTTAAGTGACTGCCAGCTGCAAACACTGATAGAGCCAAGAAGAGAGCCACATTCCTCAGTTGCAGAGCTTTGAGCTGGTTCATTCTTGTTCAAAACCTTGCTGAGAATTTGCCTTTCCACTCCAAATGTACTGAATCAGAGTCTATATTTTAACAAGATCCTTAGGTGATTCTTATAGATCACCAGGAAAATGTAAGAATCACCTTAAAATAAAATCAATATATCTGAGGTGGAAATGCATATTCCTGGGGAGGGTGTTAAAACACAGATTCCTGGGCTTGCTTCACCCTTACATATTCTGATTCAGTAGGGCTTAGATAGTATGTGATAATTTGCATGTTTAACAAACTCCTAGGTGATGTTGATTCTACATCTGTTGACCACACTTTGAATGTCCCTGTTTTAGAAGAGGCCACAGCTCCTCTCCCAACACAGTTTACGTGAAAATTGCCATCTGTTGATTTATTATTGTTTTTCTTCACAATTGTCTGTTGCTGCGTGTCCAGATAAGTAATTCAAAAGTGTGAAATGACAGGCCTTGTTCAGGAAGTGCCCGTTGCAGCTGAGCTCCTTTCAGGTTTTTCTGCTGTCGATTGAAGAAGGCCCTCTGGTCTGTGGGTAGGCACCCTTTTCTAAGCTCTGCTTTCTCTAGGTATGACAGCCCAGGTTTCATCACCTTGTTACCAGAAGCAATTAGGGGAATCATCTAGATTTTCAGATCTATTTCCCATGGAGACAGATGTTAGGAATCTCCCACAGTGAATTTAATTAGTAGGAAACGTGGCTCAGCTAGCAACCTGCTGAGCACATTAACAGCCAGGGCTACCCAGTGATAGCAGCTCCTTTTTTCTTAAAAAAATGACGTTTCCTAAAAGGTTGTGATGATGGCCAAGCCAGGCATCAGGTGGGACTCTGTGCAGCCTGATTTCATATAACCAAGCAACTCACACATCTTGCTTCTATTCAATTTAAAGAGCTAATCCAGGCAGAGATGCTGGAGAGAAAGGATAACGGTTTGCAAATAACAGCGTTAGGCATTTCCCCAGCATACCTGGATTGCCCACTGGTGTATCTCTGCAGATGTTTTGGAGGAGATACAGTAATCATATTTGCTTCTGTAATAAAGCTTATTTAATGAATATTTGTATTCTAAATTAATCACAGATACACTATGAATTTCCTTTAGATATCTGTGCATAAAAAGCTTAAGGATTATAGTCTTCTGTGTACTAGAGTTTAACCATGACCTTGTTAAATGGGAGTCATAAGCAATCAGGCGCTACCCATCAGTGGATGACTAGACCTCTCCTATGCAGAAAATTCATGCAGCTACTGAAATGCCTATTAGATATGATGTAAGAAATTGATCAAATATGCTACTTGTAATATAATCCTATATGAGGATTAATGAATGTATTAAGTACCAGACAGTATAATTTGGCATTGATAGTGGCTAAGGCACTTGACTGCTAACCAGAAGGCTGGAGGTTCAAACCCATCAGCCACTCCTCGGAATGAAGATGAGGCACTCTACTTCCATAGTGATACTGCCTTGGAAACCCAAGGAGGGGTTGCTATGAGTCAGGTCCTACTCGACGGCACATAACAACAACAACAACAAAGTTATTGGCAACCTGAGAAGTTTTAATTTTCCCAGTGTTCCTGGTTTGGACTAATAGATTGATGATCAGAATTTAGCCAGGATTTTTGCATTAATAGGACCCTATGATTTAGGTTGGGTGTTCATGGAGTTATATAACTCTGACTTCTAAGGGGAGGATTTTTTTCCAGAAAGGGAGCTACTGAGTCAGTTATTTCTCTTTATTTCCAATTATGATACCAGTTCATACTACCACACTACCATATTTGAAGAAATTTATCCATTTTTCATCATCACCATAATGGGAGAGTATTACTGAAAAAAAAAATCTTACTCAATCTAACTATTAAAGATGACATCTGTTTGTTTTCATTGGCATTTCTTTAATAGTGAAGGGACTTTTTTTTTTTTCTTTTGCTTATTGGACATTTGTTTGTTTCTCTTTCTCTAGCCTGTTTGTGAATGTTAACACTTTTCTCCACTGATATTTTTGCCTTTCTTATTGATTAGAAAGATAATTTTATAAATAAAATTGCTGACCCTCAGTTCTTAAGCAATACTAGCAGCATGGGTTTTGAGGGTACCCAATAGCTACTTCCATAGTGATCTGCCTTGGAAACCCAAGGAGGGGTTGCTATGAGTCGGGTCCAACTTGATGACACATAACAACAACAATGACAGTAGCAGGCATAAGCTGCCTGGCCAGGTAATCTGATTTTATAATAGGGGATGAAGGTGAGTTTCTGTGAATCCTATCTAATTATAATGGGGAATAAATGAAGAATATTCATAAAAATGGGACTAGTATGTGGCTCTCTAAGGAAGTTGAAGTTTTTGATAATGTATTGCTTTAATTTAAATTCACTTTACAGTCCATGCATATGAGAATTATTTAGAAGAGGTTTCATTTTACTAGCTGCTGAATGCAGTCAGGTTGCTAGCAACAGAGCAGAAAGAGCTAGACTGTTTGTTAATGCACTTGGGCCATATTGTAGCCATGCGATGTAGGGCTAACGACATTGGAGTCAATAAACATGCAGTTCTTTGGCTGTGAGGGTTATTTGTTTTACTGAGACAATATGTTTTTTGTAGTTAACATTTTTCTGTAGTGTTCTGTTTTTGCTTGTGTTTGAAAGGCTTGTAAATACTGCTTGAAGGTGCTGTGAAAGGAAAAGGTATTACTAACTTCATCTTGGTGAATTAAATTCACTGTCGGCTTCTTCTCCCAGGAAGGCCAAACAAGTTGAGGTTGCCTATCTTTTGGAATATGGCAGAACGGAACTTAAAAACTGTGTTTTTCCAGGAGTGTCCTTATCTTCAGTAGCCACCTACAAACCCTTAAACTGTCTGGAAAATCTCATTATTATTTTTTAATTACTGTCTACTCAAATTTGATCACATTTACTGTGTTTTGAGTGACATAAATGTTCTGGCCATTTTGATTAGCCAGAAAAAAACAAAAACAAAAAAAAAAAATAACTATATTTGGTTAGAAATAAAGTTTGTTATCCCTGGGAAATTTGATTTATCTGTTTTAAGCAACCATCTGGAGTAAGTTTATTTGTATTACGTGCCATGCATATATTTATGCTGCAAGATCAAAATCCTTAAATTGCATCCTTTTGAAATTTTATATATTATATAATGACAATTGCCAACACCACAATGAAGTGATTAGATGGCTTTCAAAAATGGAAACATTATGCAACAAAAAGATTACAATGTATAATGAACAAGTTCATTTACTGGAATATAAATGTGTGGTGAATAATGAAATGCATACATATGAGCTGAGATGAATCTTCTAACATTAGAAATACAATTACAGTGTACTGAAATTTCCAAGTCTTAACAAAAGTAAATAAATACATTGTTATCCAGCCAAAACTAGATCCAATCTCTTTGTGAAAGTTTTCCTTTTTTGCCATAAATATGTCAAATAACTTGTACTTAATAAAGATTGCAAAAAGAGTGTATGTGTGTATGTGAACACAAGCACATGCACACATGCATTTTTTTCAGTCAAAGGAGAGGTGTTTATCTGGTTCTTCCAAGGTATCTTTCAGTGTCAGGCTCTTGTCACATTTCCTGACACATTATCTTCCTGAGGGGATCATGGCTCTCCCTTTACCCCTTATTTTATAGGAAAGGGTCTGCGGAACACATTCATACAAAAGCCTAACTTAATGCCTTGTTCCTCTTGGGAGGAACAAGGAACACCAGTCTGCAAGCCTGTAGTGTAACAGTTCCCTCCTGACATAGGAATCATATCAACTGTTCGCCACTTACTATTTGACCTTGGATAAATTGCTTAACCTCTTTGAGTTTTTCTTTTATATAATGGATTTTCAATGACATACTCTAGGGTTTTGACAAAGTGAAATATATATTGCTGTTGGTAGAATGTGTTGCTCATTATAGGTTAATATGTTGTTGTTGTTATGTGCTGTCGAGTCGGACCTGACTTATAGTGACCCTTCCTTGGGTTTCTGAGGCAGTATCACTATGGAAGTAGATTGCCCAACCTTCCTTCAGAGGAATGGCTGGTGGGTTTGAACAGCCAGCCTTCTGGTTAGCAGTCAAGTGCCTTAGCTACTATGCTACCAGAGCTCCCGGTTAATATGTTAGTACTTTTTATTTGCTAATGACAATGTGATCTTCTTGGCCAAGTTCATTATCTTCTCATGTCCTCTTCCCTGTTGTATCAACTACCAAAAAAAAAAAAAAAAAGCCTCACTGCCATTGAGTCAGTCCCAACCTTCCTTCTGAGGAGTGGCTGGTGGGTTTGAACCACCAGCCTCTGGTTAGTAGTCAAATGCCTTAGGCACTATGCCACCAGAGTGCCCAACTACAAATGACATAATACTGACCTAAAAACAGCTTAAACAATGAGAATGTTTGACAGACAGCAATAACCCTAGAGATGGGTGATTCTAGGTTTGGGGCAGTGAATCAGTGGTGTTATTATGGATCCATCTTTCTGCTCCTCCACTCTCACCATATTAGATTGGTCCTTTAGTTTGCTTTCTTCATGACTGCATGATGGGTGATGCAGTTCCAGACATCACATGTAATCATCTCTTTTGATCAAAATGGAAAATAGTTCCTTGTCCCTTACCTTTCCCTAGTAGATTTCCCCTAAGTTCTCATTGGTCAAAGTTAGTGTACATGCCCATGCCTAAGCTTTAAAGAGGCCTGGGCAAATAAATATCTAGGCTTTTTCTGCCTCTTTTTTGAGAAGTAGGGGAAAGGCAATTGAGAAGGCTTTAGGAGCATCTTCCCCATCCCTATCCTTTAAAGTACCTATATTGATGATGTAGTATAAAGATTAAGTAAGGTATGTGGTAAATATATGGTTATCAATACTAGTTTGTTTTATGGAATCTCAAAGGAATAATTCTCTAAGTGAAGTTGTGGGTATTCAACATGTAATATATGGGGCAGACACAAATTTGAACAGCAGACAATGCCCTCCAGATGTCCTTTATTGGAGGACAGGCACCACCTTATACAAGTGAGAATTTGGAATTTGCAGCAGAATTTGGAGACTATGGGGGAGCCTGAGTCCTAACCTTAGTCATGAGCAGAAACAGTCATCTGAAGGGCCAGGCTAGTGAGCCAGGGATGGCTAAAGAGCTGCAGAGAAGATGATGTGTGATACTGCCTTTGTTTACTCACTAACCCTGCAGCAGGATTTATGGGGTTTGGGGAAAGCAGACAGCTATTTATAGAAGCAAGAGTCAGAAATGTTTACATTTACTTATTTATTTATTCTACAAATGTTCATTGTGAACCTACTATGAGCAGGCACTGGGCTAGATGCCAGGCCTTTAATTGGAAGTAGACAATCTCTGCCCTCAGGGAGCTCACCATCAAATGAAAGACACAGCTATGTACAGGCAAATTTACTCAATTCACTTTATTGGGTTACTTCAGTAATATATTCTATGGTATGCTAGAGGTGAGGCATTAGAACACCGGCCTGGGGTATATAGTTCCATATGGAAAGGACGTATCAAGAACTTTTAATGTTGAGTTTTATTATGTCCCCCCAAAAGATATGTTGATGTCCTAATCCCTGGGACCTGTGAATTTGACCTCATTTGGGATAAGGTCTTTGCAGATGTAATCATGTTAAGAGGAAATCATTAGGGTGGGTCCTTATCCTACGTGAGTGATGTCTATATAAGAAGAGACAGACCAGCACACAGAAAGAACACCATGTGAGAATGGACACAGAGATTATAATGATGCACCTACAAGCTAGCAAATGACAAGGATTGAGAGCAACACCAGAAGCTAAAGAAAGATATGGAATGAATTCTCCTCTAGAGCCTTGAAAGATAGCCTGGCCCTATTGACACCTCCTCTTGGACTGCTCACTTCTAGAACTTTTAAGAAAAATAAATTCTTATTGTTTTAAGCCACCCAGTGTGGTACTAGGAAATTAATACAGTTAGTGTTGGTGAAGTAGGAAAAGTGCAGAAGATCATTCCAAGTTATGAAATAATAATAAATTCCACAATTGGCATTGTACTCCATGCTTCACATACATTATTTCTGATCGTTACAATATTGAGGCAAAGGAGGTAGAATTACAAGATCATTTCTTCCATTTTCTGGGGTTTAGGGAGGTGAAGTGCCTTGTCCAGAGGCACATGGTATGGGAAGGAGGGGGTGTGAGAATCCAGACAGGTTTGATTTATAGCATATATACTCTTTCTGCTGACCATACTACCTTTCTGCTGCCAAGGGAACCACCCAGTTCTGAGAGTCAGGATTCAAGAATGTGACATGGAAGACATCACCAGGTTGTATAGATAAGCCTTGTATCTTACTACCCTGTGTGTTTTTACACTGCAAGCTTCCCCTGCAGTGGTAGTGCAAGCCAACAGTCTGTGCACTGTCACTGGTTATACTACCCCTGGAGCTGAGACTGGGAAGGAGGGTGGGAAAGAAAATGAGGGTCTTTTAAATTTTCTATGAAGAGTCCAAGAATATCCGTTTGTTGTTGTTGTTATGTGCCGTCATGTCGGACCTGACTCATAGCGACCCCCCCCTTGGGTTTCTGAGGCAGTAGCACTGTTGTTGTTGTTGTTAAGTGCCCTCGAGTCGCTCATAGTGACCCCATGCACAGCAGAATGAAACACTGCCCGATCCCATGCCAGCTCCATGATCCTTGCTATATTTGAGCCCATTGTCGCAGCCACCATGTCAATCCATCTCGTTGAAGGCCTTCCCCTCTTTCATTGACCCACCACCTTACCAAGCATGACATCCTTCTCCAGAATATGGTCCCCTCTGACACCATGACCAAAGTAGGTTAGACAAAGTCTGGCCATCCTTGCTTCCAAGGAGCATCTCAGCTGCACTTCCTGCAGGACAGATCTGTTAGTTCTTTTGGCAGTCCATGGTACTTTCAGCATTCTTCGCCAGCACCACAACTCAAAAGCATCAGCCTTTCTTCGGTCTTACTTATTCATTGTCCAGCTCTCACATGCATACGAGGCGGTTAGAAATATCATGGCTTGTGTCAGGCGCACCTTAGTCCTCAAGGAGATATCCTTGCTCCTCAGCACTTGAAAGAGTTCCTCCACAGTGGACCTGCCCAGTGCTACACGTCGTCTAATGTCCTGATTGCTGCTTCCATTGGCATCGATTGTAGAACCAAGCAACATGAATTCTTTGACAACCTCAATCTTCTCTCCATTTATTGTGATGCTGCTTATTGGTCCAGTTATAAGGATTTTTGTCTTCTTTATATTGAGATGTAATCCTTATTGCAGACTGTGTTCCTCAATCTTCATCAGTAAGTGCCTCAAGTCATCCTCACTTTCAGCAAGCAAAGTTGTATCATCAGCGTATCTCAGGATGTTAATGATTCTTCCATTGCCCCATCTTCATTCCAAGGAGTGGCTAATGGGTTTGAACCACCAGCCTTCAGGTTAGCAATCAAGTGCCTTAGGCACTATGCTACCAGAGCTCCTAGAATATCCATTAGTCAGGAATTTTATGTATATTTAATTATAGTGTGAACCACTTTGGAATCTGTACTGTCGAGTCCCTTGCCTTGTTGGAACCTTGGTTTATCTCACAGATACACCACTGTATGTTATTTATGTTTCATTTTTCATTTTTTTTTTTTTGCATAATTTATGAGTTTGGCAAATAAGACACATGTTTTCAATTCAGACTTGACTTCAAATACTGGCTCCACAACTTGCAACCTTTGGAATCCTACTTAAGCTAATTAAGATTTTAAAACCTCAGTTTTCATAATCAGTTAAAAGGGTCTTGTCTTAGGGTTATCTGGAGAAGAAGAACCAGTAAAAAAGAAAAAGAGAGAGAGAGAAAGAGAGAGAGAGAGAGATTCACTTATTTTGAGGGACTGGCTCATGCAATTGTAGGGGTTGGCAAGTCTAAAATTTGTAGGCTAGGTGACAAGCCTGGAAATTCTGGTAGTCTTGTCTATTTACAATTGGAAGGCAGAATCCTTCTTTTTCAGAAAACCTCAGTTTCTTACTCTTAGGGCCTTCAATTGATTGGGTAAGTCCCTCCCCATTGTGGAAGGTAATCTGCTTAGTTGAAGGTCAACTGATTTAAATCGTAATCACATATAAATAACTTCAGAGCAATATCTAGACTTATGTTTGATGAAACAACTGTTCACCAATGTGGTAGTTAAATTCGTATGTCAACTTGGCTAGGCCTGGTTGAGTGGCTGGGCAGCTGGTGGTAGTTATTTCCCATGATGAGACTGGCAATCAGGTCCATGGTGGGATCTACCACAAGCAGCTGAGTAGCTGTCTTTGAGATTTGGTCTGCTTCCTGCATATAAGGAGAAGCCTTGGGGATAGTCTCTAGCTTTTGGCATGCTTGGACTCTGCATGTACCCATGTTGTTCAGGAGCTTGCCATGCTCTGCCGACCTTGGGACTTACAATGGACTTAAGTTAATGGCTTGCGATGTGGTTTGGTAACATTGGGACTGTGCCTTTTTACTTATCAACCTAGGGTGTGTCAGTCTCTACAGCCAGCAGCTGTTTGAGTGAAGAAGTGCCTCTAGCTCCAGTGGGTCAGGAGTAGGAGGCAGAGCTGGACCCCAAGGTTGAGGGGTTTTCACCCATCCCCTAGAGCCTGTCACTTTGAACGTGGACTTTAAGCCTCGAAACTGTAAGAGAATAAACTCCTGTTTGTTAAGGCCATCCCATTTGTGGTATATATTCCTGTCAGAGCAGCACTAGGTAACTAAAACAACCAAGCTGACTCATGAAATTAACCACCCCAGGTCTACTGACAGTACTTTCTCAGTGGTATTTATGCAATCACTTAATATTTGCAATGTATCGGACACAGTCCTTTCACCGCTCATCCTTCTTTAAATCCTTCAGCCACCTGCCTATTTTTCAAGGACAGTGGATGAACATTTCATGGTTGTAGGTATACCCAAGACACTAGATTTCAACCCAACTTACACATTAGAATCACCTGGGGGAAGTTTTTCAAACTACTAATTGCCAAACTTCACCCCAGAGCAATTAAATGAGAATCTTTGGAATGTACTAGTATCTTTTTAAATGTCCCCAGATGATCCTAATGTGCAGCCTGGATTGAGAACAACTGAGCTAGGCTATTGCTTCTTAAACTTTAATGAGCATAAAAATCTAAAATGTAGATTCTTATTAAGTAGATTAAGGTGGGGCTGAAGATTCGGCAATTCTAACCAGCTCCCAGATAATGCTGATGCTTTTGGTTCATGGACCTCATGTTGAGCAGCAAGAGGATCAAAGGGATAAGATTACCTTTGTTGTCAGAAACAGTGTTTGCATCAAGGCAGGGGCAGCTGAATAGTTCCCCAGCCCTTGTGGGCTACCTCTTTTATGAAATAAAACTTTCACATTTCATTGAATTTGCCTGTGTGTTTTGTCTCCTCCACATCTTCCTATCACAAGGCCCTGGCAGGAAAGGTTTGGGGCCACAGAGAGAAAACTTCAGGTTTCAAGTATACAAATCCTCAGTAACTGAAGTACCTACTAAAGAATTGAAGGGACCTGATGATATGCTTTCTGGAAGCTTCTGAACTAGCAGAAGTATGGTTGGAGAAACCTTCAACCTTTAGCAGAGTTCACTACAGAGGGACCATTTATATCTCTGAAGACAGTGCATCTCAAGCTTTATTTGTTGTTGTTGTTATTTGCTGTCGAGTTGGACCCGACTCATAGCAACCCCTCGTTGGGTTTCCGAGGTGTTATCACTACAGAAGTAGATGGCCCAACGTTCCTTCCAAGGAGTGGCTGGTGGGTTTGAACCACCAGCCTTCTGATTAGCAGTCAAGTGCCTTAGGCACTACACTACCAGAGCTCCCACATAAATTGGAGAAAGGGTGTGGAAGTCTTGTTCAAACAAATTTCTGTACCTTACCTCAGAGTTTCTGGACATAGGTCTGGGTGGGGTCCTGAGAGTTCGCATTCTAACTAGCTCTCAGGTGGTGCTGCTGGTCTTGATAACATGCACTGAGAAGCAAAGGAACATTTGAATGGAATTTTTTGTAGAGGTTTTCTGGTCAAAGATGCGAAGCTGGACCAGCCATGGCAGTGTGGAGAGCTTCTTTCATTATGCCTCCAGAGTTGAAACTGGTACCAAATGTGAGGGTAGATGCTGCAGGATATTGTAGTGCAGGTGTGAATGGTGAGAGAAGGGATTGCTGAACACCTTCAACTGTTTGAATGAGGAGAGTCAGTTTCAAAGCACCTTCTTCTCAGGTGGTAGGACAGTCTCTTCTGTTTATATCAGCCCCTTCCCCTTCAGAGGGCTGATTAGCCTACCCAGGCTGGGTGCTTAGTTACAGCCCCTAAATCGTCTTGCTTCCCAGAGGATGTCTTTCCTAGGTATCTGGGGATAGAAAAGAAACATTTCCTCAAGAAACTTCTACAAGGCTCTTGGAGCTGTGGTGATGTGAGCACATTAGGATGCTGATATGTAGAAGCACAGTTTTTTATTTCATCTCTAACTGAACTCATCTTGCTCATCAGCCATGTGTTTAAGATAAATCAATTTCTTCTGGTTATAAACTTAATGTCTCTGGGGTAAATATGCAAATGATTCTGAGTTCAAAATTGTTCTCTCTTCTCCAAAATTCCTCCTGCTCTGTACTTCCCAGAAAGATAGCTGGGTTTAGAGATGGCACATCTGGAATATGAGGAGGAGATCTGGTAGATGTTTATCTTTTAGTCATCATTGCCTTCTCCTAGTACAGTTTGGGGGCTGGCCTTGCCTCTATGCACATCATCTCTAATCACTGGACATTTTCTGCTCCACTGCTTATGTCCCTGCCACGGCTTCTAGTTGCAATGATTCCTTGATGTCTGAGGTGGTGAACTGCTGGTTCATTCTCCCTGGATTTTCTGCATCTCCCTGTGCTATGGGGAGGAAAGGGTAGTAGACTGAGATGGGTGCTCATGACCTCTTTACCTAAACAGGATCTGCCTGTCATCTCTGAGACTGCCCTATGAACGGTGGGGTCTCTGATGAGATTTTCTGTTCTCTTCCCCGAGTTCCTATTGATAAGCCTAGCTCTTCTCCTTTACTGACAGAGTTCCTTCTGTTCTCTCTACCAGCCCCAGCCCAGCCAGCTAATTTCAGCCCCTGTGATTCAGAAAACGCCCCTAAGTCATGTCCTACCCTACATCCTCCCTACTCCATGGCTTTTGGTTAATGAAAGGAGCAAAAAATAAAGATATTCCTTTTTCTTCAGTAAGGCCACCAAACTTTTTTTTTTTTTTTAAACATTTCTGGTTTTGCAAATGAAAGCCTTATTTTTCACAACTACTATTTTTTCTCTCTGAAATGGGCTTCCAGAGGCTAACTTGAAATTAAGACTTGACCACTGAGTACTATGATCTTAGCTGGTTTCAGTTGTAAGTAATGGGTGGCTGAGGTTCAGTAAGGGGATGAGTCAGTGAGAATTGTCAACAATGAAAACATATTGGATAGGTTCCGGCAAGATGGCAGACTAGGCAGAAAGACTGCACAGACCTTCTTCAACAAAGAAAAGGGAAACCAATTAACACAGACACAGAAGATAATCCTGGACCCCTGAGCCTTGAAGGGAAGGATATAGAAGTGGACTAAACCCCAACTAGCAGAAGAATTTGTGTGAAAATACCAAAAAAGGAGACATACAGAGGTGCAGTCTGGCAGCGATCCTTAGCGATCCTGATGGCACAGACAGCTTGGAGATTCCCGAGTGGTGGTAGGACCTAAGAATTAACCTAAAAATCACCCTGCTAGCCAAGGACTGCATGGAGGACTGTGCTCGGTGGCTGGGGAACAAATGGAGAAGGTGAAGAGAAAGGTGGGCTGAACTGTGGTCCGGAGGGTGCCGCCATTTTGAAGGTTTAAAAAGCAGCTTGACTATTTTGGATATTTAAAGAGACAGCGCTCTCACAGATTCCTGTTCTTATACCCCACACCCACTTGGTGAACGGAAGTGTGGCCTACAGGAACTCCATTACAGTCTGTGTGCTCAGAAGGAGCCCGGGTGCTCTGCCCTGTCCTCCACCGATTTTTTTTTTTTTCTTTTTTTCTTTGTTTTTTCTGGTGGTAGCTTTGCTTGTATTTGTCTGTTTTAAAACAACTAATATTACTAATACTTTTGTCCTTTTTATTATTATTCTTAATCTTCCCATACCAGGTCCTAGTTTTCAGAATTTTGTCTTTTCCGTGTTCCTCATTGAATTTTTTTTTTTAAGTTTTTTTTTCTCTTTCTCCCTTTTTTCTTGTGATTAACCCCATTCATTGTTTTTCTTTTTGCATTTTTCCCATTTTTCACTTCATTTATTATTCTCCTTCCGTACTTTTTTTTTCTTAGTGCCCTATCCCCAGATATTGCAGGTTTTCTTGTTTTTTCTTCTTTTTTTCCCATTTTTCTTTTTTTGATTACTGTTCCTGTGTGATTACATGATGTGTTTTTCATCCATGGGCTTTTAGTTTTTTGATGGTTATTCAATTGTAATTTGTGTCTGAGTGGGAGACAACAACAGTCCCCATAAGACACATCTACACCTAGACTCCTGCAACTTCACTTACTGAGCGAGAGCCACTACCTCCTTCTCCACCAATGGGCCAATGATAAAAAACCACCAAAAAGAGCCTGAATCACCTTTGGCTGCTCATCACAAACAGTTAATAGAGATCTAAGTACAACAACGCCATGATGCCTCGGAAACAAAAGACCATCACAGTCCACACAAAGAAGCAGGATAAAGTGGTAGTAACAAGGAAGCAGGATACAGACCCAGAACACATCCCTGAGGAAGAAGCAGCATTGGAACTCTCTGATAA
>NW_006921895.1:2532232-2560107 GCF_000298275.1 Orycteropus afer afer
GGCGGTTCAAACCCACCAGCCACTCCTTGGAAGGAAGTTTGGGCAATCCTACTTCCGTAGTGATACTGCCTCTGAAACCCAAGGAGGGGTCGCTATGAGTTGGGGCCGACTCAATGGCAAATAACAGCAACAACAACAAGCACCTTCACATACCAGGTGCTTGTTGCTCCTAGCCTAACCCTTGGACGTAGTCTCCAATCGTTCTCTACTCTCCTGGCTCTCTTTTTCCCTCTCCTTCCCATTTCTTCTTTTTTCCAGGTTCCCTGAGTTATTAGAACTCTGGCATTAGAAGCCTTTGGGAATAAAATCAGTGCTATTTCACCTTGTCTTTTCCAAGTCCAAAGGAATGGCTTTCTGAGAGAATGCATCGTCTTTTTTTCTCAATTGTCAATAATACCTTATGATAGTTAAGGCTGTGTGTCAACTAACTGGGCCATGATTCTAAGTGGTTTAGGAGTTATAATGTAGTCATTTCCCCATGATGAGATCTGATATAATGTAAGCACCACCAGGATGAGATTTGTTATGAGCAGTCAATTAGTTGAAAGGGATTTTCCTTTACCCTGTGGCATGCTTCCAATATATGTGGAAAAGCTCTAGCAAAGCTCTCTGGCTTTTTGGTTGAGATCCTGAATGTGGCTCATCATCATCTGGATTTGAAACAGTGGCCTGCCATATTGCCTGCTGATCTTGGGGTCTTTGCTTTGCAGCCTGTGAACCAACAGCCTGCCATTTTACCTGCTGATCTTGAATTTGTCAGCCTCCAGAGCTAGCAGCCTGCTGTATTGACAGCTGGTCTTGGGTTCATCTGCCCCTGTAGCTACATGAATCAGGAGAAGACCCCAGCTTGAAGTCTGGTCCATAGACTTGGGACTTGCCTCTACAACTGTGTGATCCATTTCCTGAAGATTGATTTCTCTCTCTCTCTCTATATATATATATATAATATATATATATTATATATATATATATATAAGCGTCAATGGTTTTGCTTCTGTAGAGAACTCAGCCTAGGACACACCTGAAAATTTCTTTCATTTGTTTATTATATAAGTTTTTTTAAGCTAAAGTAAAAATAAGTAGGAAAGTTTCTGTTTCCTATGAAACATTTCTCTTATACATGGTTTTAGATGTCTAGCTTGTGCTGATATTATTGCGACTTTAATGGGGTCTATTTATGTTTAAAGCTACAGCATGAAAGTAGGAAAAGTGCTCAGGCATGGAGATCCACTCTTTGGAACTCAGTACATAAGTATGTTTAAAAGATAATGATGCAGCTAGAAGGGAGCTCTATTTCAACGTGATGATGGCCAGTTCCAAAAGCACATAGGTCTGTGAGTATTAACAATCTTTCCAGCAGACAGCCAGGGAAAACACTCCAAATCTGAGACGCAAACTGTAAAAATGCCAGCAGCTGCCTGGAGCACAGCAAGGCTCAGGGGAGTGACCTCATGAATCTAGACAGTGGATTGGCCATTTAAAGACATGGAGCTTATTCTGAAGAGGATATGTCATTTAGATTTTTTTCTAGGAGGCCAAATAATCATGAGCATGATAGCATCCTAGAAATTAGCTTTGTGATATGTCTCCTTGTGGAGATTATTTCTCTTGATCTGTCTTTTTATCTTTCCCATCCAGAATGCATTTTATCTAATTGGCTTTTTTTAACTTAGTTTTTGTTGTTGTTGTCATTGTTCTTTAAATTAGAAGCAAAAGCTCTATATTAACAGTTCCTTCCATGTAGTTTAACAGAAATTCTTTATGTGTATAAAAGAAAATATAGTGGTCTGAGATCTGGAGTGCTGGTCAAGTTCTATTTCTTGATCCTGCATGGTGAATACACAGATTATACTTTGTGAAAATTTTGATTTGTTTCTGTGCTTTAGTTCAATACAATAGCTTATGTACAAATGCAGAAAAAAAGGAGGCATACACATATGTATATTCCTCTTTATGTAGTTTACAGAGTCGTTGGGTGGTACAAACAGTTTAGTTAAATGCTTGACTCCTACCCAAAAGGTTGATGGTTCAAACTTACCCAGAGTTGACTTGGGAGAAAGGCCTGGTGACCTGTTTCTGAAAGGTCACCACTTTGAAAATCCTATGGAAATGTTCTACTTTGCAATGCTTGGGGTTGCCATGAGTTGGAATCAACGGCAACTGAGTTTTATATATATGAAACCCTGGTGATACAGTGGTTAAAGTGCTCAGCTGCCAATCCAGGGTAGGCAGTTCAAACCCACCAGCTGCTCTGCAGGAGAAAGATGTGGCAGTCTGCTTCCATAAAGATTTACAGTCTTGGAAAATCTATAGGATGACTCTATTCTTTCCTTTGAGTCGCTATGAGTCAGAATTGACAGCAATGGTTATTTTGGGATATATGTATAGTTTCCATATAAGAGCTAATTTATAGTTAATTTCAAAGGCAGAGAAGTCTCAGGGCAAGGTGGAAAGAAGTTAAGAATATTATAATCTACTACCTTCACTTTGGCAGTGAGGACATAAAGAATCAGATAGTCAAGTGACTTAAGAAATCCTGGCTAATAATTGACAGAGGCAGAATTTGAATCTAGAGCCTTATTTTCCACTAGACAGTATGTTTAGTAAGGAGAGGAGCCTGCACTAGGTGGTAACAAGAGCTATCGCTTACTGAGTGCTAAAGAGTGCATATACAGCATCTCATTTAATCCGCAAACACTTCTGTTGGGAGGTGGAATATTTATTTCCATTTTTCAGGTCAAGAAACCTTGAAATAAGTGGTTTAGTCAAGGTCACACAGTAAGTAAGTGTCAGAGCTAGGATTTGAACCCAGGTCTCTCAATCTCATATTCATCTTCATAACCAATTTGTTGTTATGTCTTTCTTCCTCCCAAAATTTTGTATTTTGACTTTATTATTTCTGGATTCAGATTTTAATTTTTCCTTTTGATATGAAGCATTGAACAAGGTAGGAAAGAGGGCAAAGTTTTTCAGAGAAGAAATTAAATAATCAGATTGTTTGTCTATTAATATCTTTTCTTGTATGCATTTTAAAATTTATACCAACTTTATTTTTCTTAGATATTAGAGACAACATTCTATTGCATTAAACCCAGATTTCTCTTAACCTCAAATGTCTAACTATGATTTTAATCCAGTGAACACAGAGGCTGCTAGAAAGCACTTGTTCACCAGGTAGATACCCTTTCAACCCAGGAAATGGAACTTAAAATTTTCTGTGATACAGTAAAAATAAAAATGGGTGTGACTGCCCACTCTAATGATATGTCCTTGATTCACATCAGCTTCCACAAAAAAAAAAGAAAGCAAAACAAAACAAAAATCTCAGTTTCCATCTGGAGTTTCAACCAGCTGAGTTTTCAGAAGTAATCACCAGTCCTTTCTTCTGAGGCACTTCTGGGTGAACTTGAATCTCCAACGTTTTGGTTAACAGCCAATTGCATTAACTGTACCACCCAGGGACTCTTACACATCAGCTTAGGGACACAACTAGTCTTACCTTGAGGATGCCAGCCACTGCCTTGCATGAAAGCCAGGTACCGTCACTCCAGAATTATGAGCCTCACTCAGTGTTCTGTGAAAATAGATACTTTCTGGATGATTTTGTGATTGCTTTGATGATGGGGTATACACTAAAGGCTGTTATTACCAGGCTATCATGGCTGGAAGTAATTTTCTCTTTGCATCAGGGACCACAAAAAATTTGTTCTTTGGCTGTTATTAGTCTAGATTGGAGAGAAATTCATTTTCTGGGGGAAAGTTATTAAAACAATCTAATTCAACATTTGTGTGAGAAACAATAAAATTGATGAATTATGGGTGAGCAAGACCAGTGAGTTCTTTTGTTTTTTCCTTCTGGGACTTGTTGCAGATTTCCAGTGTTAATGTGTTGTAGCCTCTCTGATACATGATTTATCTATTTGGGTGTAGGAATAGAGAAATATAGTTCTTGGCAGAAAAGCCAAAATGCAGCCAAAAAGTCTGTAACTCTGCTGGAATATTGTCATCCATAAAGCCATCCTTTGTGTATTATGTTCTATCCAAAGGAAACAGTCTTCATTTCTAATTTGTCAATAATGTGTTACAGATTATTCTTGGAGCTACTGACCTTAATTCTTATCCTAGTCCCAATGCTGTCTTGACTCAAAGTGTTTAACAATTTATCAAGGAGGAGCTCTGGTAGCATAGTGGCTAAGGCACTTGACTGCTAACCAGAAGGCTGGCGGTTCAAACCCACCAGCCACTCCTCGGAAGGAAGATGGGGCAATCTACTTCCATAGTGATACTGTCTCGGAAACCCAAGGAGGGGTCGCTATGAGTCAGGTCTGACTTGACGGCACATAGCAACAACAACAACAACAACAAGGTAAGTAAGTACACAAGTAATTTTAACTTTCCTTTATTTTTATATTAAATGCATTGTTATTTTGCTATTACTTCTTTGTACATCTTTCTGATGTGTTGTTTGCTTTCTTTTCTACTTTTCAGCCCCTAAAGGAATTCTCCAACATTTCATTTTCTTTTTTTGGGATCTGTATTTTTTTCCTTTCAGAAGCTCATTCATTTTCTAGCCCAGTGCTTCTCAAACTTTAGTAGACATAGAGTCACCTTGAATATTTGTGAAAATACAGATTGCTTGGCCCTGCCTCCAAGATTCTGATTCAGTAGGTCTAGGATGAAGCAGAGCAAGTGCATTTCTAATAATCTTCCAGATGATTCTACTGGTTCATGGATCTTGCTTTGGGTGGCACTGCTCTAAACTCAGATGATCACATCTAGGTAGATGAGAACAATTTCTCAGGCTTGGTATAAGACCAACATCATCATTGCCACCCTTCTTCTTACCTTCCTATGTCCATTACTAGCACTTCCTTTGTCCCAGTCATCCAAGTTTGAGAACTTGAAGTCCACTTACCCATCTCTTCTCATCCTTTTTGCTTTTGTCCAGCAAAACACATTTTTCAATGACCCTCATAGCCATCCTATTGTCCCAAACACTTTCTGTAGCTCTGAACAGTCTTCTCCCATATCTTGCCTTCTCAGGCAAAAAACTCACTGCCGTCTGGTCAGATCCAACTCATAGCAACCCCTCCTTGGGTTTCCGAGGCAATATCACTAAGGAAGTAGATTGCCCAAACTTCCTTCTGAGAAGTGGCGGGTGGGTTTGAACCAGCCTTCTGCTTAGCAGTCAAATGCTTTAGGCACTATTTAGATAACTATACCCAACATTCAAATGCCTTTCTATCTTTCAAGGTGCCATTTCTTCAGCTTGTATTGGCTATCCTTTTTTCATCTGGGAAATAACTACAACTCATGGGTAGACCAAAGAAGAGTTGAGGCATTTGGGTTGTGGTGTTGGTGAAGAATAATGAAAGTACTATGGACTGCCAGAAAAACAAACAAATCTGTCCTGGAAAAAGTGTAACTGGAATGCTTAATGGAAGTGAGAATGGCCAGACTTCATCTAACCTACTTTGATCAAGTTGTCAGAAGGGACCATTCCCTGGAGAAGGATATCATGCTTGGTAAACTGGAATGTCAGTGAGAAAAGGGAAGACCCTCAGCAAGATGAATTGACACAGTGGCTGAAACGATGGGCTCAGCTATAGTAAAGACTGTGAGACAGGCTTAGGACTAGTCAGTATTTTGTTCTGTTGTATATAGGGTTGCTATGAGTTGGAACCAACTCGATGGCACCTAAGAAGAACAACATGAGTCATGGATGGTTAGAGAGAAGAGTTATATTAGTTTAAACTCTGACAACTTAGATTTACAAGGCAGACTTAAAATAGTCTAGTTTAATCATTTCCTGACCAAATTATTTTATGTTGGTTAGATGCAGTTAATATAAGGTTTTCCAGTTCTGGAATGCATGCTGAATGATTAAGTCATGTTAAAATTTTGTTAGGTAAGATGTATTTTGATAAACAGTATGTGGAAGACATATGTTCCTATGGACTCTGGAGGTAGAATGGATGGGATGAGGCATGAGAATAATGTTCAGCTGCTCAGTGGTGCTGCTGGAAAGGAAAGGGGAAGCTGAGCATCTCCAAGAAGTGATTCAAGGCTCCAAAAACCTTGAAATTAAAAAGCCAGTGTGAAACCACTATTTTTAAATTAATTTTTTCTTAGCAAATTTATTTTATTCTGCAAAATAAAGACACCTTACATTGGGTACATATAATTATTAATGTCTCTTTCTTTTGAGTGCTGCATTCTCTGCACTGCCTTCTAGATACCTTGATAGGTAAATGCTTTCCAACCTGTTGGAAAATGTCATTTGGCTTCCCCTTTCTCCTGGCTTTTTTGTCACAAGAAAGGAGGGTCTTCCTATTCTTTTGATTTCCTGTTGCATAGTAAGCTGCCAGATGAAAGCCAGACTGAATGAAAGTTGGCACACCTGCCCCTGTTGTTACATGACATTGCAAACAAAAATTAGTATCTCACTGCTGTCAAGTTGATTTTGACTCATAACAACCCCTCCTGGAGTTTCCGAAGCAGTATTGCTATGGAAATAGATTGCCCAGTCTTTCTTCCAAGGAGTTGCTGGTGGGTTTGAACCACCAGCCTTCTGGTTCACAGTCAAATGCCTTAGGCAATACACCACTAGAGCTCCTAATATAGTGCTTAGGAAAACAAAACACCTAGAGTGGAGAGTGCTGGAAAACAAATGTAGGAAGCACAAGTGATTTTTATAAGATGTGGTATTGGACCTGGAAATAAGTTATTCACTTGATAAGTACACAACTTACTTCCAAATGACACATAGCAAACTGAACACATACTTACAAGGGTTACCTTGCAGTACAAAACACAAAAGTTTTACATATTCACACCGCAGGGATACAACCCCTCATTCAATACACTGTAAGCATCGTAATTTGATGCCCCTGAATGTTTCTTCAGTTATGAACAGTTATACATGTCCCTGCCAGATGCCAGCATATACCATAAATGAAACACTAGCATCCCAAGACACAATAGAAGCAAAGAAAAACAAATTGTAAGTGTGCTATCTATGTCCCACTAGTCATGAAAGGATTTAGATAGGAAATTCTTAGGTTAAGTTTTTACAGGGTAGATCTCTACTTTTAATTTTGCAGCTCTAATCAACTGCCTTTGAGACCCATCTGTCCCCCAGACTGAATGAAAATGGCTCCACATTCTACTCTAATAATCTTCTCAATAACCAGTTGCTCTTGAGTCAGTTCCAACTCATGATGACCTCATGTGTCTCAGAGTGCAACTGTGTTTGATTGGGTGTCCAATGGCTGATTTTTTGGAAGTAGACTGCCAGGTCTTTCAAGGTCTCCTGGGTAGAACTGAACCCCCAATCTTTCAGTTAGCAGCTGAATGCTTAACCTTTTGCACCACCAGGGACACCTACAACTTTCTTAGATTGTACCTCTTGCCTTACTCTTTGAGTAATAAGTTTTTCTTGATAACTATAGTTATAATTGTTAGCTGCTGTTGACTTGGCCCCTGACTTATGGGAACACCATGTGTAATAGCATAGGACCACTATGAGCTATAGGATTTTTATTGACTGATTTTTTGAAGTAGATCACTAGGCCTTTCTTCCTAGTCTGTCTTAGTGTGGAAGGGCTACAACATGCAAGCCTCCACTGACAGATGGGTGGTGATTGTGTTTGAAATGAGTTGGTCAGGAATCCAACCTATGTCTCTTGCATGGAAGGTGAGAATTCTATCACTGAACTTCCACTACGCCTTCTTAATAATTATGGGCATCTTATCTTGATGTATAAGGAGCCCTGCTGGTGCAGTGCCTAAGGCACTTGACTGCTAACCAGAAGGTTGGTGATTCAAACCCAGCAGCCACTCCATGGAAGGAAGATGGATTAATCTACTTCCATAAAGACTTACAGCTTTAGAAACCCAGTAGGGGTTGCTATGAGTTGGAATTGACTTGATGGCAGTGGGCTTTTCAAATTTTTTTTATTTAAACATATAATTTGGCAAAGGATTTTTGACTATCTCTAGGTCTAATAAAGGATCTCTGGTGGCATAGTGCCTACGACATTTGACTGCTAACCAGAAGGTTAGCAATTCAAACACTGCTCTGTGGAAGGAAGATTGGGCCATCTACTTTTGCAAAGACTTACCTCCTCAGAAACCCAATGAGGGTCGCTATGAGTTGCAATTGATGCGATGGCAGTGAGCTTCATTTTTGGTTAGCTCTAATAGGAAGTCTGGGATAGTTTGGGGACATTTCTTCAGCTTAGGAGGACAAAGAACAGTACCTGAAATACAAACTGACCCATTAGAATCAAGGTCACGTTACACATTCATGAACTTGTAGAATTTCAAGTTTTTCCTTTTAAAGGTTGACAGATTTTTGAAACTTCTGCTGAAATTCATTGAAAAACATATTACTCATTTCCATGCCTTATTAAACAAAAATTCTCAACTTCAGCTGTCTTTTTCTGATGATTCATGACCATCACAGTAAATACCACTTTTTGTGTCACGCGGTGCTTTTTTTGTCTTTTCTCCAGTTTTCAGTAGTAATGTTGATAGGTGACTGACTAGCCTCCTGCAGCTCTGCTGCCCTTAGCAATGTACTGATTTTATTGCTGGGGACCATCAAGCTAGATAACCAAGCATGTAGGAAGCATATACAAAATACATACACAGCCTCAGAGGGGTGGACTGAGTTTCCATCTATTAAACCATGACCCTTAGCATTTATACTTTATCACAGCCAATTCCACAGCCCAAAAGGACTTTTTTTTTTCCTTGTTAATTGACTTTGGAGTGGTCAGTTTTGTTTGCTCTGTTCTAGACATTTGAGTTTACTGATAGAAAACAGATGAATGGAGTATAACAGTCATATTTTACTCTTTCATTATTGTAATCTGTTTTTAATGTCTGAGATATGCATTGAAGTCCAAGGTAAGGACACTCATCAGAATTTAATTGCCATCATTTAAAATCTATAACATGAGAATTCTGGTTGAGAAGAACTCAAAGCTTCCATTTTATACATTGGCCACATTTGTGTGTGTGTGTGTTTATTCCGCCCCTGTCCCCTCCCTGGCAAAACTTAAGTTAAAATTTTAAATCATTTTGCATCATGTGGACTTGAAGTACGTGGCATAGAAATGGCCTTTTTCCTGGATGTGTAAACTGTGTTAATTACAAAAGATTTTTAATTTAATTGGGAAAGAGAAAAGAGGGGTACTAAAGTGTCGGGTTTGACTCGACGGCACACAACAACAACAACAACAAAGTATAGAAATAAAATTGTAGTAATAAATACCAATCTCTATCGCTGTTTGCATTATATATTGACAAACCTAACTTGCTGAGGGCTAAAAATTGATTTGTCCAGCCTCATATGCATGATAGTTAAAGTCATTATGTGAAACAAAAGCAGTTTTTGCAAAGGGTAAAAATGTATCCATTTTCACAATTAACTAGGAAACTGGCATTTCAGTATTTCAGTCTACAGGGTCTTTATTGCACAGAATATAATTGCTAAAGATGTGATATTCTGAAATGGCAAATCCTAACCACTTAGTTAACCTTTTCTGTGCTCTGACAGTACGATTAGATCGTGTACCACTTGCATTCATTATTAAACCTCAGTGTAACTCTAGATTTTTCTTTTAGCTAATCAGGTAATAAATATATATTGTACAAGGTGTGATAAAATACAAAATTGTAAGAAAGATGCAGTCCCTATCTACAAAGACCTCACTAGCTAGAGAGATAAGGCACAAGAATAAAGCAAATGGTGATGTGTTATGCATAGAGATAGCACAGAGGGGTTTTCCCTAGGGCTAAATTGGTTGAGTAAATGTTAAAAAAAGAAATGAGGTGAAAGATATCAGTGTGGGCTGGAGTTGGGGAGAAGTTCTGGAAGAAGTAGGGCTCAATTTTGACCATTAGTGCTTTCTAGAAAGAAGTGGAGCTCTGAGGCAAAGACTGCTCAATAGAGTCCTGTCTGAGATGGAGGCTCCTAGGGGATGCATGAAGTCAAAGGAAGGGTTAGTAGAAAAAAGAGAGAGACCTTTCATAGGCTGAGGAAAAAGATATAGTGTTGCAACAACTACCCTGTGATTTGAGAAGATGGTATTTAGAGTATAGATACCTGACTAACATTGGAGTAGACAAAGCATTCGTCAGTGAGAAGGGATGGAGTCAGAGAAATGTTCAAAGACCTGCTGATGGATGGCTTAAGACTTTTTCAGAAAGCAGATTTTCTTAGTTGAGTACCCAAGATGCTGAGCCTGAGGTGAGGATTTGGGTAAAAATGATTTATGAGGGAGAACTCTTGAAAAAAGTAGTGAGGGAGGACAAGGGAGGAAATCAGCAAACACAGGCTCTCAGCTAAAGTCTAGCCTCAGATCTCATGGAGTGGGAAGGCACCATAGGTTTATCCTGCCTCCAGGACAGGGGCCAGGGTTAGCTAGCTATAGGTTGCCTCCAGAAGAGGCGGAGACGATAACCTCCAGGTATCTCCAGACAGCTAGCTTCTCTTTTCTTTAAGTCATTATTTACCAAAGGGGGAAGCTGTACTCCATTGGCAACCCACACTTGCAGCAACTAGGGTAGGGGTAGAGTTGCCCAGGAAAGGGGACCTGGGTGGGGCACCAAAGACTCTACCAAATTGATGTTATTATTCTCAAATCACTCTTTTTAAAGTTTGTCCCTTCCTAATTGGTCACATGCTTTCACAGACCACCTCCCTGACATATACTTAATTATAATGTAAAGTAATATATGCTCTTAAAGGACCCACCTCCCTGCACACCCAGTAGTCTGGTGTCTAGTTTTGTGCCTAGTTTTGTCAAACTTGAAGCTTAAACTAATCATTATGCAGAGGAAGTGCTTTTATCTGTTGTAGCCAGTATCCAGAGGGGGGTTACAGGGACTTTGGGGCACAGGTTCTCTCACTGACCCCATAAATAAGAGACCTGCCTTAGGGGCAGAAATCACAAGTCTTCTTGCCTGGGTAAATTGGTGGAAAATTAGGGGATTGTTTTGCATGTAGGGAGGCATATTCATCTTCTTCTACTCAGTGGTGTGTGTGCAAAAGCAAACACACTTCAGGTAATCCAGCCCTAAGGCAACAAATGCCACACTAACTTAGAATTTTAATATCTGGAGGAGTCAGGGGGGAATTTCTTGTCCAGGAGTTTTTAACTCTGGCTGCACATTTAAATCACCTGGGGAACTTACACAACACAAAATAAAAAACAGCACTCAGATAGATGATTAAACAGAATCCCAGATGGTGGGGTTGTAGGGAAAGGGGACAGACATTTATATATTTTAAAATTCTCAGGAGACTATAATATACAGCCGTAATCCGGTCTGTATCATTTAGCTACTGGTATGATTCTGATTCAGAGCAACCCTATAGGACAGAGTAGAACTGCTCCATAACTTTTCCATGGCTGTAAATCTTGATAGAAGCAGACTGACACATTGTTCTTCTTGGAAGGAGCTGGTGGGTTTGCAGCAGGGCTTTGTACCAGCTCAAATTGGTTCAGTTATGGCTGATGAAGTGAAAGTTTTAAAATTTGGGTGAGGCAGAATGATAACCAGAATGGGAAAAATGATGACTTGAAGCCCTGAAATGGGAGATGCAGAAGAGATGGAGTGCATCCTTTCAGAAGACTGATATGGGAGATTGGATGATTACTGGGATTGTAGAGAGCACCACATATTCAAAGTGGTTTGGTCGGCTGCCATCTTTGAGCGGAAGTCTGTTGTTTACAACTCTGTTGATCAAGAGGTCTAGTTGCTGTGCAATACACATGCTGCCCTGTTTTCTAAGAAGGATTAAGTTTCCACCAGGGCACCAACCTTTCACTCTGGTTAACCCACATTTTACAAATTCTGGTCCATTCCAGTTTCACTTATTTGGCTATGATACATCTGGAAAAAGAAAAAAAGAAAAAGTTTGAAGCTCTGGTTTGCAGCCCAGCAACTAGGACTCCTTGTTCATAACAAACCACCCAAAACTCAGTGGTTTAAAACAAAAAAACCACTTATTATTCCTCATGCATCTAAGGATCAGCTGGATAGTGAATAGTATTTCACATCTTGCATGGGTTTCCTCATGCTTCTAGGGTCAGCTGTGGCTTGAGAAAGCAGTTCTGTTAATATTGTCTGGATTCTCCTCACATAGTTGAGGTCAGTAGGCTTTGAAATGACCTAGGGTGGTCATGCTGAGATATCTATAGCACATGGTCTCTCATCTTCTAGGCTAGCCCAACATGTTCACATGGTGGCTAGGCAGGGTTCTAAGAGACAGAGCAGAAGGATTCAGAATTCTTTGAGTCCTAGGATCAGAACTGTTGGAGGTTTACTTCTACCACATTCTGTTGGTTAAAGTAAGACACAGGTAAGTCTGGGAATCAATGAAAAAGGACTTCAACGTTAGATGGGCAAGAGCATTGAAAAACAAAAATAAAGAAAAAAAAACCTGTTACTCTTAAGGGAACTCTGGTGGCATAGTGCCTAAGACATTTGACTACTAATCAGAGGCTGGCAGTTCAAACCTACCAGCTACTCCCTGGAAAGAAGATTGGGCAATCTACTTCTGTAGAGATACCACCTTGGAAACCCAAGGAGGGGTCTCTATGAGTCAAATCGACTCCACAGCGGTGATTTTGGTTTTGATTTTTTATAGCTATGTCATAGACATATTTTCATAAAATACACAGGTTTCTGCATTTTTAAAAATTATAATTCACTTCTAATATATTTGTGCTCAGATTCAATTTATAGAGAGCAGATCAAAATCTATTGGGCAAAAGAAAATATAATATATACCTAATATTTTCTGAAGTATTAAACATGAAGTAATATTTGTGAAATTAACAGCTAGAGTATATCCTGAGAAAGTGATTGTTGTTGTTGTTAGGTGCCTTTTAGTTGGTTCCAACTTGTGGAGAACCTATGTACAACAGAATGAAACGTTGCCTAGTTCTGCACCTTCCTCACAATCATTGCTATGTTTGAACTCATCATTGCAGTCAATATATTAATCCATCTCCTTGAGGGTCTTCCTCTTTTTCACTGACCCTCTGTTTTAGCAAGCATGGTATCCTTTTCCGGAGGCTGGTCTCTCCTGATAACTTGTCCAAAGTATATGAGATAATGTCTTGCCATACTCATTTTTGAGGAGCATCTGGCTATACTTCTTCCAAGACAGAATTGGTTCATTCTCTAGAAGTCCACATTTAATATTCTTTGCCAATACCATCATTCAAAGGCATCAATTCTTCTTTGTTCTTCCTTATTCCTTGTCCAGCTTTTTCACATGCACATGACCTGATTGAAAATATCATGGCTTGGTTTGGGCACACTTTAGTCTTCAAAGTGACATCTTTGCTTTTTAACACTTTAAAGAGATCACTTTTGCAAGGTATTTGCTCATTGCAATACATCGTTTGATTTCCTGATCACTGCTATCTTGGACATTGATTGTGAATCCAGGTAAAATGAAACCCATGATGTTTTGGTCACATGCTGCTGCCCTAACAGAAGATGCCACAAATGGGTGATCTTATCGAACAGGGATTTGTTCTCTTACAGTTTTGGAGGCTAGATGTTCAAATTCAAAATGCCAGCTCTATGGGATGGTTAAGAGCCTCTTGACTTTGGGCTTCAGCTTGGCTTCTTGCTCCCAGCCCACTGAAGTGGGAGGAATCTCTTAGCTCAGGTATTTGCTGGTTCCTGATGTTAACAAGCTGTCAGAGCAGCATTAGGTAACCAAAACATTTGGTAATATTGTGACTGTGCCATTTTATTTCTTAATTTTGTTATCTTTCTGGGTTTTTCCATATTTAATACTTACACCATCTCACCCTATCTTTCTTACTTAACTTTACTTTCTCTGGCCTAAAATATGGCTTGACCAGGGGCATTCCTGATTCCTCATGATATATATTATATACATGATTCCTCCTTTTTACTCTACCATCTTGGGATGCTATTCCCTCCTTCTGCTTTTTCAAATCCTAATATATTCTCCAGAAATTTCTCAAGCCTTCCAAGACCATTTTGGCCACACCAATCCTACATCTCTTGAACAACTATATAACTTATTATCTAGCCCTATTAACGCTATTCTGTCTTTAATAGCTCCCTGACTTTTATTTATGAAAATTTTCCAATCTGTGATTCTGTTGAGCTGAGCTAGGTCAACTGTTTAGACTGCTCAGCAATAGCTGAGTCCCCAGAGTGTCAGTTCTATGAGGCCAAGGCATCCATCTATTTTGTTCATTACTCTATGTATCCACAGTGCTTAACACATAGAATATGCTCAGTAGACATCTATTGGATGAATAAAGACAGATAAACAATTAATACTTAATAAATTGAAGTGTCAGAAATAAGAAAAGATTAAAAAAACAAAACTAAATATTTTGAGTGTTTGAAGTCTAACACTGATCCCTTTATTTACTTAAACTGATCCACTATTATGAGAAAGGTAGTTTGTATACATTGGAGAGTTAAGAGTAAACAAGACAGTGTTGCCATCAAAGATCTTATGGGCTTATGTAGGGAGAACACCATTATTAAACAACTTTTGCATAACAGGTGCTGATGTTGGTGGTATTGGAGTAATTGGCTTAGGTTCTTAACAACTGTGATAGCTTTGTATTAATGCCCCTAAAACCTATAATTTCAACTGTATTAAATACCTGAAAATTTTGGACATATCATTTAATTATTCTGTGCCTCAGTGTTCTCATCCTTTAAATAAGATGACCATCTTGAAGACATCTTCTGGTTCTTCTATTCTTTGACTGGATTCTCTTAAGATTTAACATCCCTCTGAAGGAATCACATGATATTAAATCTAGGGAAACAAGTCCAAATACCAAAAGATAAGCCATTATTCTTTCATTTGTGACACAAGTCTTTCAATACCTAAGATGATCCTTCATCATCTCAATGTGGTAGAGAACATTGAAGGTGCTCTCAGTCACTCTATGACTCATTTAAAACAAACATTACTCAGCATGTTACCATCCTATTACACTCTTCTCAGATCTTGAGTTTGTTACCAAAAAAAAAAAAAAAAAAAGAAAAAAAGAAACAAGAACAGAAGTGTTTATTTATTCTCTACTAGGACCCATCTAAGGAGCTCTGATGGTGTAGTGGTTAAGGCATTTGGCTGCTAACTAAAAGGTCAGTGGTTTGAACCCACCAGCCGCTCCATGGAAGAAAGATGAAGCAGTCTGTTTCCATATAGATTTAAAGCCTTGGAAATCCAGTGGGAGTCACTATGATTTGGAATTGACTCGATAGCAGTGAGTTTGATTTTTGTTTTTTGAGGACCCATGTAAATAATATTTGGTTGAATCTTGTTGCAAATCCACCTACCAAAATGTTCACTTTGAATCTTCCCAGTGACATAATGTAACATT
The DNA here is from genome assembly GCF_000298275.1 of Orycteropus afer afer. Taxonomy (NCBI): domain Eukaryota; kingdom Metazoa; phylum Chordata; class Mammalia; order Tubulidentata; family Orycteropodidae; genus Orycteropus; species Orycteropus afer. The sequence goes on from NW_006921895.1 coordinate 2,547,646, forward strand.
TGGAAATATCATTGTCAATAAACCCACCTACTGCCATTGAGTTGATTCTGACTCATAAGGACACTATAGGACAGAACAGAACTGCCTTATTGGGTTTCTAAGACTGTAAATCTTTATGGAAGCAGACTGCCTCATCTTTCACCCATAGAGTGGCTGGTGAACTTGAACTGCTGACCTTTTGGTTAGCAGCCAAATCCTTAATCACTGCGTTACCAGTTCCCTCAGTTTAAGGGAACTATTAATAGTGATTAATAACTGAGTAAGTGGTAAGATGCTTGTTCTGGGTTATTCTTGACCTCAGTCTAAACTTTTGGGGTTGACCCCAGGGGAAATTGGACACTTCCTGAACTCTGAGGAACAAAGTAGAGAGTGGTGGGCAATTTCCCCTAAGGCTTACCTTACTCCTGTCATTATGAAGCTTCTCCTCACCCTGTTTTGTGGAGGTCATTCAGCTTTACAAATTTTCATATTGTGTACTTTGATAAAATCTGCTCCAAGGGGTGGCTGATCTTGCACTTGGAATTGCTGCTCTAACCTGTTTAAAACATTAAGAATGATAGATTATTTCATGAAGTCTTTGTGAACCTCTCAGCATTGAAAAATGCTGTTTCTTGGACTACATTTGCCAGTCCTCCTACACAATGAAGCCCATGTCTCCGTGAGAGATGGGCCAGACCACAGCACCTAAAAGTCTGCAAACTAGAAGCTTATTAAGCCAGAGGGAAAACAATGTCCAGAAGCCTCCATCAAGCAAGCACCCTTTTTCCTTCCCCATTTGGCTAAGTCAAAAAATGAATACATGTATGGATCACAACTCCTATCTGCAACCAGTCATGTGGATAGCATAGGACTGGGGAGCATTTTGACCTGTTGTGCATGGGATCATCATGGGTTCTGGGCTAACTTGACAGTAACTAACAATAACAACATATTGGCTGAGGAATCACTAGGGGATATAAAGGGTTAATGTGCTTGGCTGCTAACCAAAAGGTTGGAGATTTGGGCCTACCTGGCAGTGCCTCAAATAAAGACTCCAATTCTGGAAAATAAGCCAATGAAACTCTAGGGAGCATAGTTCTACTCTGACACACATGGGATGCCCATGAGGCAGAATCAACTTGACAGCAACTGGTTAAGCTGGCTGAAATCCAAACATGAATAGAGACAGAAAGTTTCCAAGTAAAATGGGGCAGTGGCTTGTCAACATTCTTGCAAGATCCTTTGGGTTAGTGATAATCATACCAAAAACAAAACCAAACTCACTGCCCTTGACCCCTCCTTGCATTTCCAAGGTAGTATTACTATGGAAGTAGATTGCCCAGTCATCTTTCTGAGAAGTGGCTGGTTGGTTTGAACTACCAGCCTTCTGGTTAGCAGTCAAATGCCTTAGGCACTACACCACTAGAGCACCTAGAACAAAATATTCAAATTTTGTGGCTGCAAATGGGCTGGCCAGATCAGTTTGTGATTGAGTTTGTCACCATGACTGCACGATGTTGCCTGTGGAAGTTAGAAGGAAATCTTCCTCTATTGGAAAATCTTTGCCAAAAGATATTTAAGGAGACATATGACTTTTAGAGCCTGTATTACTGGTGTAGCCCAGGACATGGAGAGTGACCAGCATTGGATTTATTGTCCAGTGGTTCTCCCACTGGTGCAAAACAAAGAACTTGCAACGGCTTGTAAAACCCTCCAGGACCTAGCTCCCTTATCTTTTCATACTGTCCCCCAATATCACTCCTTCCAGTTACAATATCTTCCTTATTTCTTTTGGTTACCTAATGTTACAGCAATCCCCTAATATAGTCGCTTAAAGCTACAGCAATCATTTATTTATTTTATCAGAAATATGAATTTGGCCAGCATTCAGTGGAAAAGACTCCTTTTTGCTCTTCATGACTCATAGCTCAACTGGGGACCAGAGGATCTGTTTCCAAAATGGCTCATTTACATGGCTCACACCTTGGTGCTGCCTGTCAGCTGGGACTCAGCTTCAGTTCCTCTCCACATGTGCTGCTTCATGTAACCTTGACTTCCTTACAGCATGGCAGTTGGGTTGTAAGTATGATCATCCCCAAAAGAGAGGTAGACAGAGCTGTACTACCTTTTATGACCTACTCTCAGAAGTCATATCATGTAACTTCTGCCATACTTATCATACTCTGTAAGGTGAGGAAATCACAAAGACCTGTTCAGGTTCAAGGGGAGGAAGCAGAGACTCCACCTCTTGATAGGGTTAGGCAATATCAAGGCTCTGGAAGATCACATGGGATAGGAAATATTGTAGTGGACATTTCTTTCAGTATACAATCTGCTTCATCACTGTTGCTTGTTATATAGATATGTTCCATTTTTGGGTGTAGCCTTTGCTTTTATTTTGTCTAAAATGTTCTTCTCTCAGATATACATGGACTTCAGTCCTTCAGCTCCTTTGGTTCTTACCCAAATATTTTCTTCTTTGAGAGGTCTTCCCTGCAAATGCTCTGTTGTTTCTTTAGTGAATTAATTAAATACATATGGTTTAAAACAACAACAATCATTTTCTGATTTGGAAAAGTTGTCCATAAACAAGTACTTATACACAACGCACCCTCCATCTACAAGGCAACAGTGCCAACTAAAATGGATATCACATTCTGCTCTAACAATGTTTCTCCTGCCTCCAATTAGAGTCAGGAAGTTAGAAAAACAGAAAAAGGAAAGTCATCAGGGTTTCCCAGGAGACAAGACACAACCCTGACAGTGAACCTGGGGTTCCACTTGATATTCCCTCTATTGTTTGTCATTTGAAAGAGTTGACCTATAAGTCAGTTGGAAGATGGCTTTCCCCTAGTCTGGTTCAAAGTTTGCAATTCAAATAATAGATGTTTTAGAAAATAGGAAAATAATTACTTCAAATATTACCATGCAGCTGATAGGGTCATTTTGCTCTCCTTGAGGAATGACCTCTCTTATTTCTGCATCTTTCTTTAAATAGATCATCACTGCCTTGTGCTTGTTAGCACCTTCTCCACAGGTGTTTGGAATACAGCAGTGACATTTCATTGCTTTCATACAAGATGCTTTAAATTGGATCTGTTCTTGAATATAATTCATTTAAATATAATTCAGTATACACTGCAACTTGGTATCGGGCTGGTATGCCCTGGACCCCATCATCAGATAGGCAGTTCCAGAATTTCAAAAGGATTCTGAAATAGTCTCATGAAGATATTCAATGTATTTAGCTTTTGCCAGATTTTTTCCCTTGCAAAAATAGAGAGAAACAAAGGTCATGTCCCCAAACAATTTCAACTTGGGGGAAGGGAATTATAATGGTAACATAGATGTGCCACCTGAGCCAATTCAGCAATGCACAAAGTTACCAGCATTCTCTTTGCATTGCAGTATTGAATCTGGAAATGTCTCTGGTGCCCTGTTGTACATGTCTGGGGTCATACTGTTCAAAGTGGATCCCAAGTCCCTCTTAGGTTACTACTTCTTCAAGCAGAGGTTATAGAGATGAAAAGACTCAACATGCTCTGAGCTCCTTTGGATATTAGCTAAGGAGAATATAAACTATTAATGAAATTCATGAGTGGAAGCACTTTGAATATAAATGAAGCAACCAATGGCCATGTTGATTGGCATTTATATCTCCTTTTATAGAAATAGCGTAGAGGAATGTTATAATTCTTGACAGTTTTGATTGTAAAATATATGGGACTTTAAACTCCTGGAATAAAGCAGAGATGATTAATATTAATAATGGACAATAAGTACACAACAGACATGAGTAATATGTTTTATATTTATATAGCTATTGTTTCAAGTCATTGGAAAACACTACATGCTTTACTGTTAGGAATGCAGTAATAATAAGACTCTATATTATCTAAATCATATAAAAGAAGACATTCAAACTAATCTCTAAATCGTGTTAATTTCTTTATTCGTATTACAGAGAAACAATAGTCATTTGACTCTACTATTCAAAATAATGTATTCAAAACAATGTGCCTGATTACAGACAGAGATCAAAATTCAAATAGCTCAGTTCAAATGCAGTGAATCCAGAGTCATTTGGAAGTGTCAAGAAAGAATTTGGATCTCTAAAAAAAAAAATAAAGGGCCAGACAAATCAACGTATATTTATATCAAAGCAATGAACTCTATCTTTTCCCTCCTATACACAAGATGCTGAGTGAAGCAACTCTGGGCTCTGTCAGCAAAAATACGGTTCTAATAAGAGTGTGTATTGTTATGGGGGAAATTAATTCAATAGAAAATTCACATATCTTAGATTGTATCTAGCACTTGGAAAATTACAAAATGTTTTACCACCTCTATTTCCCTCCTGCTTTTCCATGACTATATTGTAGGTTGCTTAGAAAAGAGTAGAGAATGAGAGACAATATGCATTGTCATCAAGGACATTTTAAGGTTTGCCTTCAAATCAAAATAGAACAGATCAGTAAGTAAATATTATATATCAAATCTTAATTTATAAGGTGTTTGGAGTGTTTTTTTTTTTTTTTTTTTTTTTAAACATAATAGGTAAAAGATGAAAAGTACTAGAATAAAGTAAAATGTGGTAAATTTGACCAAAAAAAGTGATAATACATGCTTTGTACTCTGGAAAGCTCCATTGTTGTTAAAATTGAGACATAAATTTGGATCTGACTTTTCTAAACCAAAGAATTGATGCAAACACATACAACTACATAGGGTACATGGCCATTTTTTTGTTTTTTTAAGGTTTGAAAGAAATTTTTTTTTTTTTTTTGTATCTTTTTTGTTGGTGCTGTTTGTTTTGTCTTGTTTTTCCTATGGACTTTCTCAAGAACATTCTGAAGGAGACAGAAACAAATTTCCCATTCTAGCCCCTGTGCAATTTGTTATGGTTTGAAAAGTCCCTCTTGTATAAGATGTGATGACTCACCACTGACCATATGCCTCTTGCTTTTTATACTTTTGTGACATATAGACTGCTCAAAAACCAACCGCCCCCAAACTTAGTAGCTTAAACCAGTGGTCACTTATTTGTTCATCATTTTCCAAGTTGGCAATTTTTGTTGGGCTAACCTGGGTTTTGTCTTCAGCTGTTTATTTCCTAAGTTACTGTCACCTGGCAGTTCAGGTGGAGTTTGTTGGGTGATGAGGGTTACACTTCTGTGGTAGTAGGCAGACTAAGACCTGGGCTGTCTTGGCTTTGCTCCATTTGGCCTCTCCAACAGACTAGCTTGGGTACATTCAAATTACTATCTCCAAATTCGAAGAACAGCAGAAAAAGAGTAAGTCTCAATGAATAAACACTTTTTAAGGTCTCCTTGCATAGCATTTGCTTATGTCCCATTGGCCAAAGCAAGTCATGTGGATAAGCCCAGCTTCAAAGAGTGAAAAAATAGACTTCACTCTTAATGGAAGGACCTGGGCAAAATTTAGGGTCATTTTTTACATTCTTCCACAAGCGATAAGTTTAATTTCACTGCTGCCCCTAGAAGGAAGGAACCATCTTCTTCTTCTTACCTTATAGTTTGAGGAATAGAACCTTGGCTGCTACTCCTTGCATAAAATCCTGTATTCCATATGTTGACTGTGGAGACTGTGAGATTCTCTTCCAGAAAAAGAAATTCACCTCCCTGGTTGTGGTTCTTGTCATCAAGAATAAGAAACATATAAACTAAGGGGCAGGGGGAGAGTAATGAAAAAGTAGAAATGATGCAGGTGGAATTGTATATATGAATATATGTGACCATACATTCATGCCAGGTTAGAGATGAATGGGCTTGAATTCTAGTGCTAATTAGTTTAGTTTAGTTTAGTTTTGAGGCCAGAAGACAACTACGGAAAGATTTTAAATAGACATTTATAAGTCATTTTCCCAAGGCCACACCAGGTTGTGAGATAGGATAGAGCTGAAAAACATGATCACAAAACATTCTTTCTCTGGCAGGACCTTCCAAGGTGCCTTTGTTCATTTATTTCTGGCAGTCCCCAGAGACAACTGTTTCCCACAGTCACAACCTTTTTAGTTACCATATAGTCTCTGCTATTTCACTGCTTCAGTTCCCTGCAAGAATGTCAGCTGCTGATGTTGCTGATGTTGGCAACTCTCTTTGAAGGTTCTGCGGATGCTCAGGTGCTGATACAGGCTCTGTCTCCCATCAGTGATGCGCCTGCTAGCATTAGTGTTGTCAGATCTGCAGGTGCCCCCTGTGTTCTTAAATCCTTGGAATGATTTTTCAACAATAGCCACTGATGCATCTTGAGGGCTCTTGTATCAGGTTCCTTGACTCAACTGGTTAAATTCTTTTTCATTAGCTTTTTTTTCTGCCCAATTTTTCATGCAAGTACAACTGTGATGGGCTACTTCACAAGCCTTTCTTATAAACTTTATATCAGTAACATGTTGCCATGGAATGCTTTGTAACAAATACCCACAAAACTGTGGGTCAGCTCAGTGGTCCTGCTCTTGTAAGCTGATATCAGCTGGGCTCACCCCCACATCCATAGTCAGCTGTGGGGTGATCAGGTGGCTTTGCTGATCTTGGCAGTACTTGCTCACATGTCTGGGGGGGATCAGTTTGAGAGATATGGTTAGACTCTATGTCATCTCTCGTACTCCAGCAGACTAGCTCCAGGTTGTTCTCATGGTAGGGACAGGATTCAAAGAGAAAGAGCAAGTTCTCAAGGCTTCTTGAGGCCTGGGCTCAGAATCTTTATAATGACATGTCTATTGTCTAAAGCAGGTCCCTGGGTGGTGCAAATGGCTCGAGCTGAACTGCTAAGGTAAATTTTGGCAGCTCAACCCATTCAGCAGCACTGCGGAAGAGAGGCCTGGTGATCTACTTCTGAAAAAATTACAACCAAGAAAACCATGTGTTACTCTGTAACACATGGAGTTGACATAAGTCGGACTTGACTCATTAACAACAGGTTTTTCTATTGAAATTAGTCAGGAGAATAACCCAGATTCAAAAACTAACTCAACTCACTGCTGTTGAGTCAGATCCAACTCATAGCAACCCCTCCTTGGGTTTCTGAGGCAGTATCACTATGGAAGTAGATAGGCCAACCTTCCTTCCAAGGAGTGGCTGGTGGGTTTGAACCGCCAGCCTTCTGGTTAGCAGTCAAGTGCCTTAGGCACTATGGCACCAGAGCTCCCAACCCAGATTCAAGGGGTGAGGAAATCAATTGCATCTGAGGAGCTACAAAGTCACATCATAAAGGACAAGGGAACAAAGAGAAGCAGAGAATTAGAGCCATGTTTGCAGGCAACCTAACTACCACAAATCTAGACACCCCTGAGCCCTGGTGGGAGCATAGGTTGGCAACTTGAACTACTCTGGATATATTCTAGAAAGATTAATTTGGTAATCCTTCCAAAAAAAAGTGAAGATAAATTGGTTTGGGTAGTGTGGTAGTTATGTTTGTGTGTCAGGTTGGCTGGGCTTGGTTGAGTGGCTAGGCAGGTGGTGGTAGTTATTCCCCATGATGAGACTGGCAACCAACTCCATGATGGGATTTACCACAAGCAGCTGAGTAACTGCCTTTGGAATGTGGTCTGCTTCCTGTATACAAGGAGAAGCCTTGGGAGTGGTCTTGAGCCTGTGGCATGCTTGGACCCTGCATGTAGCCATGTGGTTGCTTGGCAGCCTGCTATGCTCTGCCGACCTTGGGACTTACAATGGACTTAAGTTAATGGCCTGCTGTGTAGTTTGGTAACATCAGGACTGTGCTTTTTACTTGTCAACCTTGGGGCTTTGGCTTCTCGGCCTCAGCAGCCACAGTTGTCTGAGTGAAGAAACGCCTGTTGCTCCAGTGGCCTGGGAGCAGGAGACAGAGATGGACCCCAAGGTTGAGGGCCTTTCACCCAGCCCCTAGAGCCTGGCATTTTGAACTTGGACTTAAAGCCTCCAAATTGTAAGCATAAACTCCTGCTTGTTAAGACCATCTCATTTGTGTATATTCTTGTTCAGAGCAGCACTAGGTAACCAGAACAGGTAGTAATAGGAAGTTAGTGTAACCAGTTAAAATACTTTGCTTTAATTCAAGTGATAAATCAGTAGGGCTTAGAACAGGGATGGAAAATGGGTTGCATGCTGTGTGATTGATTCATAGTAAATGCTTCCAGTGGGGTGTTGAGGAGAATTATGTGGCCACTATTCTGAGTGAGATAGATTACTCATGTCTGCCATGGTCACTGAAAGGGCACAGTGGTAGCACAATGACAGGTATTTGGCACCTCTGTCTTAAAAAGGGCAATGGCAGTGAGATTAAGAGTCCTCTGAAAATAATTAGGAGATAGAATTTTTTTTTTTTTTTAATTTGGTAAAGTGCAAATGAAGGAAAACTATGATTTTAACATGATCCTAGATTTTTGATTTGGGTTCTAGGTGAGTGATAATGATGTTTCTTGAAGTGGTCCATATTACATAATGAGTTATATTAAATAATGAGGTTTGAGTGTTTTTAGGTCAACATTACATTGTAATAGCAGCAACTTTTTCTATATAATATGTATATAACTATAATATAGTAGTTATTGATTGTTGCATAACAAACCACCAAAAGTTTAGAATGGTAAAACAACTATTTTATTTCTCATAATTGTGTGGATCAGCAATTTGACAGGGTGAATTGGGGGTGACTTCTCCCTCTCAATGTAATTTAATCACAGTTAAGTCTAGTATGAGCTCCTTTATAGTTTGGCATCTGTTCTCAAGAATGAGCCTTCCAAAAGGACAAGGTCTTCTCAAACTTCTGTTTGCATTGTGTTTAATAATGTCACATTGGCTGAAACAAATCACATAGCCAAGGCTAGAATCAACATGAGAATGGTGCGGATTCACATGTCAAAGTCTGTCACAATAGGGAGGTGTTTGAATCCCATGTTGGATGTATTGATTCTGATGTGTACAGGCGATATCAAAATAGAAACAGGTGGCAATATGTGTCTGAAGGAAAGCATAGTTGTTTGAACTGGATAGATACATTTGGGAATCATGAATATATGGGTGGGGGTAGTTCAGTTGGAAAATTTTTACTTTTCATACAGGAGATCCAGGTCAGTTTCCACTCACTGTATCTCATGTACTGCCACTACCTGCCTGTCCATGGAACCTTGCACATTTCTATGATGTTGAACAGATTTCAGTAGTGCTTCCAGACTAGCACAGATTAGGAAAAAAGGAATGGCAATCTACTGAAAATCAGCTGGTAAAAACCCTATGATCTGCAAGATCATCATGAGGCTGACTCAACTGACAGCAGCTAAAACACCACCAAGATGAAAATATTGAACGATTAATTCAACATGGACACTAGTCATTCAGAGCAGATGCTGGCTATAGCCTTGAAGTAGGGTCCTGGGGCTCCTATTATGCCAGGCATTTCCCCTTTCATTATAGGATCATTGAGAGATCTCAGAAGTCACAGGGCAATCAGAGTAATGTGAAGGCACCAATAGGATGAGGGTAATGGGCAGCAAAAACTTCACAATTGGTGGGAAATGTTGACCTGAGTACCAGCCCTATATATAGGCAATAGTTGAAGCTTATAGATATTGTGATTAAGATGGTATGGAAAGAGGGCATTTGGTTAGATCATGTGGCATGACCAATATATAACACTTCTAGTGCTAACCAGAAGGCTGGCAGTTCAAACCCATCAGCCACTCCTTGGAAAGAAGATGAGGCAATCTACTTCTGTAGTGATACTGCCTCAGAAACCCAAGGAGGGGTCGCTATGAGTTGGTTCTGACTCAATGCCACATAACAACAACACAACATGCTACAAAGAGCTAAATTTCATTCACTTCAACCTAATCCACAATGTGATAAAAATAAGTCTAAAGATGGACATCAATATTTAACTAATAAGTAGGCAAATTAGAGGGGGGGGGAAGGGACTGAAAACAGGGAAGGCAAGGTAAGAGCAGTAAATGAGATGTAGAAGTAATCAAAGGCCTTGTATGAAGTGGAGTTCAAGTAAGATGAGGACTGGAAAGCCTTTTGTATTTGGCAACTACAAGGCCATTAGTGACTTTAGGGGTTCAGTTTTAGAACAGTAGTCAGGGCCAATGCCATGTTTAAGGGGACTATGAAATGCCTGAGATCTTTACAAAGATGACTTTAGAATAATATCTCAAACTTTGACAGTGAGAGAGGGTAATTGATTGGGAAGAGTATATTTTTGAAGATGAAAAAGACTTACATTTATATGAAGAACAGAAAGTATTTTTAAAGATCCTTCATATGTAAGTTAATATGTGAAAAAGGTAAAATGGTGAGTAGAAGGAGGAAATCCTGGGGTAAGGAGCCCGGGTTCTTTCCTCAGCTCTTCCAGTCTTTACGGCCAATCTGGCTACTGGGTGGCAAACTTTTCATTATAAACAGTGGTTCTCATCTTGAGTGCATAGTAGAATCCCTGGTGGAACTTTTAAAATGTTCCATGTGCATGTCTTATCTCAGACCAATCACATCAAAACTCTGGGATGTACGCAAACTTTACCATGGAATTGATCTCAACTCATAGCAACATGATAGGACAAAGTAGAACTGCCCCATAGGGTTTCCAAGGCTGTAATCTCTATGGAAGTAGACTGCTACATCTTTCACTTGCCGAGTGGCTGAGCCAAGTGCTTCACCACTACACCATCAGGGTTTCTTGGGATCTATTCAGGTATCTGTATTCCTTTAAAGCTCCCTAGCCTATTCCAATTGTGCATCCAAGATTGAGGATCACTCTTCTAGAAAGTAAGCTCCTGATCAACTATTGTCTCAGCTTTGGTGCTTTTGTCCAAAATCTGAGACAGCTGATAAAGTGACATTCAGTATTCACTGACAGTATGGTCACTATGTGTGATTCAGCACTACAATGAAGTGGGGCCAGACTTTGGCTCAGGACAAGGCTTCTCAGTCTTCTGGGGCACATAAAAAATAGTTGCTTTTAGTTGACCCCAAATCATAGAGATCCCATGTGTGAGATAGATCCCATAGAGAGTAGAGATGCATCAAAAAGTAGATCACCAGGCCTTTCTTTCAAGGTGACTGTGGGTGGACTCAAACCTTTCAATTAGCAGACAAGCTCTTTACTGTTTGCACCACCCAGGCACTCCACTGGGCATTTATAATACTGATGTTTGGGCCTCACCCCAGAGATTTTGATGTAATTGGTTTGGATGGGGTTGGGGGCTGGTAATTACAAAAATTACCCAGGTGACTTTAACGTGCAACCAGAATTGATTCCATAAACATTAATGGAGATAAACATATCACCTGTGTAACCCAAATAGAAAATAATGTCAAAATCAGTGTAAGAGCCATGCAAATATAATTATCAGAAGTATCCTATTTCAAACTTAGTAACATGTTAAGTAATTTCAGTATTTATTTCTTCTTAACTTGGGGATTTGCATTATATAAAAAAAGGCATTTGTTATTTGCTTCTCTGTAATTTCTTGCCTGGGTGCTCATTTCTTAGCATAATTTCTCACCTTGAGTGATGAGATTCTGGATTTCCACTCCTTGGGTACTTTGCAGGTCTCTCCCATTTTCACTTCATGGTGTATCCTTTATTTTTCATGTGTAGGGGCTCTGTCTTGCACCTACCCTGTTGGATTTTATACTGTTCATTTATAATGTAATGTCCCTCTAATTTGTCATAGTTACTTAGAATTCTAATCCTGCAGTCCAATATTCTAATTCCTATTACTCAAGGACAGTCCCCAGGACAATTGAATTAAGAATTATATGAACTCCAGAAGGAATCAATTTGGAGAAGATCAGATAATGGAAGGTTTATTATATTATGTACTGCATTAAAGTGTAGAGATGTATAAAAGATAAATGGTCAGTGCATGAATTATACAACAGGCTCTTGGGCACAGTGTGAGATATAGCATGTTGTTACTGTCACTCAAAGAGTGGTCCACAGATCAGCAGCGTCACCTGGGCATTTGTTAAAAATGCAGAATCCCACCACAGGCCTACTGAATCTGAATCTGTGTTTTTGCAGGGTCTCCAGGTGAAGCATATGCATGTTAAATTTTGAGAAGTCATAGTTCCTGCCTTGAAGAGCTCATCATGTAGCCTGGTTAAGTAGGCCAGATACAAACATGGTAGATCAGTGCTTCTCAAAATGTCACCAGGAGAACTATCTGTATTTGAGTGATCTTTAATTCTTGGTAAAAGAGAGGATATATTCAGCCCCATCACGGACCCACTAAATTTTGAATCATTGATGTTGTTGTTATTGTTATGTGCTGTAGAGTTGGACCCGACTCAAGGCGACCTCTCCTTGAGTTTCCAAGGCTGTATCATTACAGAAGTAGATTCCCAACCTTTCTTCCGAGGAGTGGCTGGTGGGTTTGAACCGCCAGCCTTCCGGTTAGCAGTCAAGTGCCTTAGGCACTATGCTACCAGAGCTCCTTTGAATCTTTGATGTTGTTGTTGTTGTTGTGTGCCGTCGAGTCTGCCC
>NW_006921895.1:2560207-2579443 GCF_000298275.1 Orycteropus afer afer
ACCTTCCTTCCGAGGAGTGGCTGGTGGGTTTGAACCGCCAGCTGTCTGGTTAGCAGGCAAGTGTCTTAGCCACTATGCTACCAGAGCTCCCTTGAATCTTTGATAGGCCACAGTAATTTGTATTCTTGGTAAATTGCTGCAGTAATTCTTATGCATATTAAAGTTGAAGAGGAACTGCCATTTACTTTATACCTCAATAATGAAACTTTTCCTTTGGTAATTGTGTGCCTTTCAATTGATTCCTATAAGATGGAATAGGACTGAACCATAGGGTTTCCTAGGCTGACATCTTTATGGGAGTATATCCCCAGGGCTTTTCTCCTGGGGAGCCGCTGGTGGATTCACAATCCCAACATTTTGGTTAGCAGCTGAATGCTTAACTATTGCACCACCTTCGGGTCCTTTTTTTTCCCCCCTTAGTTTCTCTTCTTCCCACTTTCTCCCCAAGCCCACACTTCCCTTTGTCCTCCCTTCCCACCTGTTCCTGCCTTACTCACTCTATCCCTTGGCAAATGCTACCTTCTTGATCTCCTGTGGTTGACTATTCTAATGAGTGCATACCCTCCCAGCATTACTATTTACCTTATAGGCCTGTCTACTATGTGACTGAAAGTTGATCCACAGGGTTTGAGTTCAGTTTCTACCTTTACGGGTTTGTATAGTCCGTGATCTTGCAGGTTCAGCCAGTCTTTTTCAGATCAGTAAACCTGGTCTAATTAGGAATTTGAGCTTTGTTCCACATTTTTTCCCCTTGTATCCAGGACCTCTATTGTGATTCCTTTCACAGTGGACAGCAGGAGTAGCTGGGCACCATCTAATTCTTCTGGTCTCAGGATCATGGAGTCTGGGGTTTTGGGGGTCCATTAGTCCTTTAGACTAATTTTTTTCCCTGCATACTTGATTTCCTTCCCTCTTCTTTGCTCTGGATGGGGAGAGACCAATAATTGCACCATAGATGACCACTCACAAGATTTGAAGGCTCTAGTCACTACTCACCAAAGTAGGATGTAGAATGTTGTCTTTGTGGACTATGTTATGTCAACTGACCTTAGTGTCCCCTGAGACTATGGTTCTGAGCCCCATGCCCAGCAACTCATTCCCTCAAGGTGTTTGATTATGACTAAGAAGTTTTCATAACTTTGCCCCTTGTATGCTCTACTACATTCATGGATATATTTGCAGCACATATAAATATGTAGGTAGAGATATCCTCTGTCAAACTTATATATATTCATGCATGTTATTCCATTAGTCTTCTCACCCCTGTTCAGCTTGATTGTCTATCTATATATCCACTCATAGATTATTGTTAGTACTGTTATTGTAGGATTGTGCATTTAATTCTATTCACCTTTGTTGATTTTAAATCTTATACTTGTCCCTGTGTCTTCTACTGCCTTGATCATTTTATGTTGACCTAATCCACCTTTATTGTACATTGACTTTCCATTCACCCAAGTTAATATATGTCTACCATCTAGTTAGTGATTTGCCTTCCCTTCCCCTCCCACCTCTGGTAACCTTCAAATAATGATTCTTTCTCATTATTCTTTAATGTTGCATAGTATTCCATTGTGTGTATGTACCATAGTTTATCTATTCATTTGTTGATGGGTACTGAGGTAGTTTCCATCTTTTTGCTGTCATGAATAATTAATTCTGTGATGAACATGGGTATACATATATCTGTTTGGACACAGCTCTTATTTCTCTAGGATATATCTCTAGTAGTGGGATTTCTAGTAGTGGAATCATGTGGTATTTTCTATTTCTAACTTCTTAAGGACCCGCCATGCTACTTTCCACACTGGTTGTGCCATTCTGTAGTCCCACCAGCTATGTATGAGGGTTCCAGTCTCTCTACATCTTTGCCAGAATTTGTCATTTTTTGTTTTGTTTTTACTTTTACATTAATGCTGGAATGAGATGATATCTCATTGTTGTTTTGATTTCCATCCCTGTAATAGCTGATGATCATGGGCATTCATGTGTTTGTTAGCTGCCTGAAGGTGTTCTTTGGTGAAGAATTTGTTCATTTCCTCTGCCTATTTTTAAATTGAATTGTTTGTCTTTTTTGTTGTTGAGGTGTTGAAGTTTTCTATACATTTTTGAGATTAGTCCCTTGTGGAATATGTCACTGCCAAAATTTTTTCACAGTATGTAAGTTCTCTTTTTACTCTTTTGGTAGTCTTTTGAACAACGTACATGTTTAATTTTCACAATGTCTCAGTTGTCTAGTTTGTCTTTCAATATTTGTGCATTGTTAGTTATGTTTGATACATTTTTGCCAGGCATTATGGCTTCTAAGTTCGCCTTGTTTCCATTTTTTGTTACTAGTTGCTCTTGAGTCAGTTCTAACTCATGGTGACCCAATTAGCTCATAATGGCATAATCACTCTCCTAGATCATAGTGCCTAAGGCACTTGACTGCTAACCAGAAGGCTGGTGGTTCAAACCCACCAGCCACTCCTTGGAAGGAAGTTTGGGCAATCCTACTTCCATAGTGATACTGCCTCGGAAACCCAAGGAGGGGTCGCTATGAGTCGGGGCCGACTCAATGGCAAACAACAACAACAACAACAACAACAGAATACTGCTATTCAGTGGATGCCATAACAGAATAAAAATAGCATGGACACCACATGGGAGCTTGTTAGAAACAGCAATTCTAATTGTAGATTCTAATTCTACTGAAGCCACCACTTGTCTGTCAGTTTGTCGTACTGTGGTAGCTTGTGTGCTGCTGTGATGTTGGAGGCTATATCACTGGTGTTTCAAATGCCAGTAGGGTAACCAATGGTGGACAGGTTTCAGTAGAGCTTACAGACTAAGACAGACTTGGAAGAAGGAAGGGACCATCCAATTCTCAAAGAATTGGTCAGTGAAAACCTAATGAAAAGCAGTGAAACACTGATATATTACTGCAAAACTTTATGAATAGCCCTAAAACATTGTCCAATATTGTGCCGGAAGTTGAGCACCTCAGGTCAGAAAGCACTCAAAATGTGACCAGGGAAGAGCTGTCTCCTCAGAGTAGAGCCAACCTTAATGATGTGGATGGAGTAAAGCTCTCAGGACCTCCGTTTGCTGATGTGGCATGACTCAAAATGGGAAGAAAAAGTTGGAAACATCCATTAATAATCAGAACATGGAATGTATGAAGTATGAATCTAGGAAAGTTGGAAGTTGTCAAAAATGATATGGAACACATAAAGATTGATATCCTAGGCGTTAGTGAGCTGAAATGGTTTCAGCCATTTTGCATCAGACAATCATATGCTCTACTATGCTGCAAATGACAAATTGAAGAGGAATGGTGTGGCATTCATCCTCACAAAGAATGTTTCAAGATCTATCATGAAGTACAATGCTGTCAGTGATAAGATAATGTCTATACAGCTATAAGGAAGACCAGTTAATACTACTATTATCCAAATTCACTCACCAACCACCAAAGCCAAATACAAGGAATTTGAAGATTTTTACCAATATCTGCTGTTTGAAATTGACCAAACACGCAATCAAGATGCATTGATTATCACCAGTGATTGGAATGCAAAAGTTGAACACAAAGAAGAATCACCAGTAGTTGGAAAGTATGGCCTTGGTGATAGAAATAGCACTAGAGATTGCATGATAGAATTTTGCAAGACCAGTGACTTATTCATTGCAAATACCTTTCTTCAACAACACAACGGCAGCTACACATGTGTACTTTGCCAGATGGGAGTACACAGGAATCAGATCAACTACATCTGTGGAAAAGTGGTATTAGGCATAAGAGGCACCTCAATATCTTCAGCCAAACAAGGCCAGGATATGACTGTAGAACAGACCATCAGTTGCTCATATCCAAGTTTAACTTGAAGCCAAAGACAATTAAAACAAGTCCGCAAGAGACACAGTATGACTGTCAATATATCCCTCCTGAATTTAGAGACCATCTAAAGAATAGATTTGAGGTGTGGAACACCAGTGACTGAAAACTAGAGGTATTGTGGGATGACAACAAGATCATCATCCATGAAGAAAGCAAAAAGTCATTAAAAAGACAATAAAAGAAGAAAAGACCAAAATAGATGTCAGAAGAAACTCTGAAACTTGCCCTTGAATGGAGAGTAGCTAAAGCAAATGGAAGAAATGGCAAGATAAAAGAGATGAGCAGAAGATTTCAAAGACCAGCTTGAGAAGATAAAGCCAATTATTATAATGAAGTGTGCAAAGACCTGGAATTAGAAAACCAAAAGGGAAGAACACGCTTGGCATTTTTCAAGCTGCAAGAACTGAAGGAAAAACTCAAGCCTCGATTTGCAATACTGAAAGAGTCTATGGGCAAAATATTGAATGAAGCAGGAAACATAAAAAAAGATGGAAGGAATACACAGAGTCACTGAACCAAAAAGGTTGATGATCAAGCTATTCAGGAGGTGGCATATGATCAAGAACCAATGGTATTGAAGGAAGAAGTTGAAGATGCACTGAAGGAATTGGCAAAAAAAATTAGGGCTCCAGGAATGGATGGAACACCCATTGAGATGTTTCAACAAACAGATGCTACACTAGAGACACTCACTGGTCTGTGCCCAGAAATTTAGAAGACAGTTATCTGGCCAACTGACTGGAAGAGAGCCATATTTGTACCCATTCCAAAGAAAGGTGATCCCACAGAATGTGAAAATTATGGAACAATATTATTAATATCACATGCAAATAAAATCTTACTGAAGATAATTAAAAAGTGGTTGCAGCAGTATATTGACAGTGAACTTCCAGAACTACAAGCTAGATTCAGAAGAGGATGTGGAACAAGGGATATCATTGTTGATGTCACATGGATCTTGGCTCAAAGCAAAGAATACCAGAAAGATGTTTACTTGTGTTTTATTGACTATGCAAAAACATTCAATTGTGTGGACCATAGCAAATTATGGATAATATTGAGAACAAGGGAATTCCAGAACACTAGATTGTGCTCATCAGGAAACTGTACATAGATCAGGAGGCTGTTGTTCGAATAGAACAAGGGGATACTGCATGGTTTAAAATCAGAAAGGGAGTGTGTCAGGGTTGTATCCTTTCACCATACTTCAATCTGTATGCTGAGCAAATAATCCAAGAAGCTGGACTACATGAAGAAGAACATGGCATCAGGATTGAAGAAAGACTCATTAGCAACCTGTGACATGCAGATGACACAACTTTGCTTACTGAAAGTGAGAACGACTTGAAGCACTTACTGTTGATGTTTAAAGACTACACTCTGCAGTATGGATAAACATAAAGAAAACAAAAAACCTCACAACTGGACTGATTAGCAGCATCAGAATAAATGGAAAAAAAGATTGAAGTTGTGATTGAACAGGAAAGATTTCATATTACTCGGTTCCACAATCAAAGCTAATGGAAGCAGCAGTCAAGACATCAGACAATGTATTACACTGGGTGAATCTTCTGCAAAAGATCTTTTTAAGGTGTTGAAGAGCAAAGATATTTCCTTGAAGACTAAGGAGTTAACTAACTCTGTGGTATTTGCAATTGTTCTGGTAGCATAGTGGCTAAGACACTTGCCTGCTAACCAGACGGCTGGCGGTTCAAACCCACCAGCCACTCCTCGGAAGGTTGGGCAATCCTACTTCCGTAGTGATACTGCCTCGGAAACCCAAGGAGGGGTCGCTATGAGTCGGGTTTGACTCAACGGCACATAACAACAACAACATATGCTTGTGAGATCTGGACAATGAACAAGGAGGATGGAAGAATAATTGATGCTTTTTTGAGTTGTGGTGTTGGCAAAGAATACTGAAAGCACCATAGACTGCCAAAAGAACTAACAAATCTGTCCTGGAAGAAGTGCAACTGGAATGCTCATTGGAAGTGAGAATGGCCAGACTTTGTCTCACCTATGTTGGTCATTTTGTCAGAAGGGACCGTTATTTGGAGAAAGATATCATTTTGGTAAAGTGGAGGGCCAGTGAAGAAGGGGAAGGCCCTCAATGAGATAGATTGATACAGTGGATGCAATGATGGGATCAGGTGTGGCAAGGATTGTGAGGCTGGCACAGGACCGGGTAGGGTTTTGTTCTGTTATACATGGGGTCTCTGTGACTCAGAGCTGACTCAATGGCACCTAATAATAACAACAATGTCTTAAAGAAGGTCCAAAATTGATTCCCATGTATAGGAAAGTTTGAGAAACACTAGCCTAGGTCAGTGGTTGTCAAACTTTTGGGTACATCAGAGTTACTACAGAGCTTATTAATATATAGATTGCTTTGTCCCACTCCCAGACATTCTCACTCAATAGGTCTGGGGTGAGGCCAGAAAATATCTATTTCTAACAATCCCAGTGATGCCAATGTTGCAGACCAACTTTGAGCATTATTGTTCGGACCAGCAGAATCAGGATCATCTGATAATTATTAGAATAGAAAATTTAGATATCCCACCCCAGTCTTACTGAATTAGAGACTTAGCAGTGGGCCTAACAAAGTGATTCTAAAACTCCAGTGTAAGAACTACTGGTGTTGAGTTTAACTAAATCTGAGCAAAGGGATTGTGAGTAATTTATAACAACCCTGCCCCTAGAGGATTATTTTGATGTATATTTGATGTATATATAGCAGGTATGTCCCATTCCCACTCTGAATTGAAAATTACTGATAAAACCAAACTCAATCAATAGATTGAGTCCATTTCAATTCATGGTGACCCTACAGGACAGAGTAGAACTGCCCCATAGGGTTTCCAAGGCTGTAATCTTTATGTAAGTACACTGCCACATATTTTTTCCACGGATTGGCTGGTGGATTAAAATTGCTGACGTTTTGGTTAGCAGCCACGTACGTAAACCACTGTGCCACCAGGGCTCCTTTCAGCTAAGGTACTGGTTCTCAAATTTGGACATGCATCGGAATCAACTGACTATTGGTTTCTATCCCTAGTTTCAAGGTGCTCTAGTGGCACTGGAGTTAAAACATTGGGCTACTAACTAAAAGGTGGGTGTTCAAATCCACCAGTCACTCCTTGGGAGAAAGATGAGTCAGTCTGCTTTTGCAAAGATTTGTCTCCTTGGAAACCCTACGGAGCAGTTCTATTCTGTCCTATAGTATCACTATGAGTTGGAAATTACTTGATGGCAGTGGATTTGGTTTTGGTTTATCTGTATTTTTTGATTCAGTTGCTCCAGTGTTGTGTCCCAGAATGTAACATTTCCTAGCAAATTCCCAAATGATGCTTATGCTGTTGGCTTAGGGACCATACTTTGAGAACCTTTGCCTAAGAGCTGGCAAAATATTGTGTTATGCATTCAACTTCTTGATTTCTTGGCTATGGCAGACACAATTGTTTATTTAACAAAACACCCACTTCTGATCCATTTATCTTGTCTTTCTCCATTATGTCGTTGTTAGTTGCCATTGAGTCAGCCTCTCACGAACAACTGAAAGAATTGCTGCACTTCCCTGACTGGTTGCAGATCAGACCATTGTGACTGATAGGGTTTTATTGGCTGATTTTTGGAAGTAAATTTCCAGACCTTTTTTTCTAGTCTTAGTCTGGAAGCTCTCTGCAATCTATTCAATGTCATAACAACCTTTAGTCCACCACTGACAGGTGAATGATGGCCAGTGGCATCACTAGGGTTGGCATTCATTACCCCATGTGTTACCTCATGGGGTCACACACCATCCCATTGCCTCCTCCCATATCATATCATACAGACTCCTTAGTAATGTTTATTACCAATTTTAATCATATAAAAATAAGTGATAAATGCAGTTTTAAATGCTTAAATGTAATATTTCTTAGATTATATGAATACTAACAAGAAAATTGTTTTGTAAAATCTTCCTACATTAAATTACATTTATTTATAACATTATTAATGATGCAGCAAAGTGATTTTTTAATTTTCCTCCTCCTTTTCCTTTATTACTTCATTCTCAAAAAGCTACTGATATAGGCTCACAAATAGTAATTGCCACAACATTGTAGCTAAAACTCTAGAAAATCTGACAAAATCAATGATTCTGCACAATGAAAACAGCAGCACATGTACGTAGTATGTGCAGACAATACCACATGATTTGAAGTATCACTGTAACTGGGTAATAATGACAGCTCTGACCAGAGCACATTTGTGGTAGTTAAAGTTGGATGTCACCTTGGCTGGGCCTGGTTC
Source organism: Orycteropus afer afer (assembly GCF_000298275.1). Taxonomy (NCBI): domain Eukaryota; kingdom Metazoa; phylum Chordata; class Mammalia; order Tubulidentata; family Orycteropodidae; genus Orycteropus; species Orycteropus afer. The sequence goes on from NW_006921895.1 coordinate 2,568,387, forward strand.
TGAGTGGCTGGGCAGCTTGATGTAATTATTCCCCATGATGAGACTGGTAATCAATTCCATGGTGGAATTTATGGTGAGCAGCTGAGTAGCTGCCTTGGGGGTAGCTTGTCCAAACCAAACCAAAATGTATAGGAAGAAACTTTGAGGAAGATTCTAGCAGCTTTGCACATCTGGATCCTGCATTTGGCCAAATCATTAGTGGTCTGCCATGTTGTCTGCCGATCCTGAGACTGTTTAACTAGTGGCCTGCTGTGTTGCTTGATAATCTCGGAACTGTGCCATTTCACTTATTGACTATGGGTCAGGAAGCAACAACTGCCTGAGTTAAGAGAAACCTCCAGCTTCAGTGGGCCAGAAGCAAGAGAGGAGCTGAAACTCAAGGCTGAGGGACCTTCAGCCAGCTGGCACTTTGAACTCAGACTTCTAGCCACCTAATCTGTAAGAGAAAAAATCCCTATTTGTCCAAACCACCATTTGTGGCAGAACTAGATAACTGAAACAGAATTTGACACCCAGAGAGTACAGGGTGCTGCACTGACAGACAGCTAAAATGTGGAACAGGAGTGGAATATGTCCTTGACCTGAGCTCCCTGTGCTGAGAGACTGGCAGAGACACCAGCAAAGAGATGGCAGCAGCAGAGCCAAGAGACTGACATGAGACAGCACAGGCTTACTGGCCCATGGAGCGAGAAAGCTGAGTGCCTTTTGGGCATGAAGATTCCTGGCTGAGTGGGTTTCCTTTGGGCATTAATTGGTAGAAGTTGAGAGACCAAGGAAATGGGAAGCAGAACTTTCTCAGCCTCAAAGGGTAGGACCATGGCCTCTGTGGGTGGAACCCCCACAGCCTCCTATGTTTCAAAGAGATCTTCAGAAACTTTGTTCTGCAGTGTGGAGCTGCTGTTCATGAGGGCCAATGGATGGGGTCATATCCACTCGCCAAAAGTGAGGGGGCAGGGCTGCCATGCCCAAGAGGCAGAGGAACGAGGCCTACCAGGCCAAGGGTGTATGGTCACCAAACACATGCACTAAGAGACTTGTGCCACCCAATGAAGGAGATCTGTATAAGTGCCCCATCGACAAGGGTTGGAATTGTGGTAGTGAAGGTTATATGTCAAATTGGCTGGGCCTGGTTCTGAATGGCTGGGCAGCTGGATGTAGTTTTTCCCCATGATGAAACTGGTAATCAGCTCTGTGATGGAATCTGGTGGAGAAGCTGTGTAGTTGCCTTAGGTATGTGGTCTGCTTCCAGTATGAGAAGCATTGAGAAAGGTCTCTGCAGCTTTTTGGCACACTTGGGCCCTGCATGTAGCTGAGTCTTCATTCAGCAGCCTGCCATGCTTCCTGCTGATCTTGGAACTGTCTCTGGACTTGAAGTAGTGGTCTGCTATGCTGTTGGGTAATCTTGGGATTGTGCCACTTTATTTGTCACCTTGGGGTTGTCAGCTTCAGCAGCCAGCTGCTGCCTGAGTTAAGAGAAGCCCCTAGCTTCAGTGGGCTGGGATAATGAGGCAGAGCTGATGCCCAAGGTCGAGGGGCTTTCAGCCAGCTCCTAGAGCTGGCACTTTGAACTAGCCTCCAAAACTATAAGACAATAAATGTGTTTGTTCAAACCATCTACTTGTGGTATTTTCTATTATAGTGACACTAGAGAACCAAAATACCTACTACTCTTCCAGCACTCCTTGTAACTAACTACAGGGATATTTTTTATTAAGATATAATACATTTCACTTTCATCTACTTCCATGGAAGTATCTGTGTGATATATTTTCCAGCAGAGAATGAATTGGGAACTTTATGCTCCTTGTAACACCAGATGTACTTTGATTGATTAAATAAATAAATAATAAATATAACTTTCATAACTACTAAAAAAAAAATAAAAAAAATAAATTTCTGCTGAAATAATACACAGAAATTTTTATAGAGAATCATTTTAATGTCAAGCCCTCTGACCATGTCACCTGGTTCAGTTTGTACCCTTTGCACTCTCATAGCGACACCATTGGTGGTGGCTGCATATGAGGTACATTGGCTGGTAAGTAATCAAACACAAGTCTATGTGTAAGGTGAGAGTTCTACCATTAAACCACAAATATCTCACTTTCTCTAGTTTGTTTTTATTGTTGTTGTGTTCTGCTGAGTCAACTCCAACTCATAGTGACTCAGTAGGACATAGTAGCACTGCCCCATAGGGCTTCCTAGGCTGAAATATTTATAGGAGCAGATTGTTAAGGGCTTGCCTCCCATGAAGTGACTGATGAGTTCAAACTGCTGACCTTTTAATTAACAGCTGAGCTCCTAACCATTACACTACTGGGGCTCCTGTTCTCCAATATAGAAGCCTCAAAAGCTAAATGCTCATCTTCTCAGACTCTTCTGCAGCTAGGAGTGAGTATGTGATAAACCCAAACCAAACCAAAACCTTTGCCATCAAGTTGATTCTGACTCATAGTGACCCCTTTGGTTTCCAAGGTGGTAAATCTTTATGAAAGTAGATTGCCCCATCTTCCTTCTGCAGATTGGCTGGTGGGTTTGAACTGCCAACTTTCTGGTTAGCAGGCAAATATCTTAGGTATTACACCACCAGAGATCTTTGAGTATGTGATATGATGACACAATTCTAGCCTATGGTACCTAAACAGAAATCTGCAAAGGGTGGAAGTGAGTTCTGAGAAGGTTCTCACTTTCCTTGTATCACTTCTAGCACTGTATTTCTCACTCCTCTGGCCTTCAGCATAGACATGATGCCTGGAACTGAAGCAGCATTCTTGGGACTACTAGGAGGCATACATAAAAGCAACTCAGCAACAAAATAAAAATGGCAGGACAACCAATTTGAAACACTGAACTAATGTCAATAACAATCTACCTGAAGACACCGTTGTGTGGAACCATCAACTTTGTTGTTTTAGCAACAGTGAGTTGGGTTCTTTATTACTAACAGGAGGGAGTCCCAGGATAGCACAAACAATTGTGCTCATCTACGGATCTAAAGAATGACAGTAAAGACCCACTTAGAAACTCCAAGGAAGAAAGGCTTGGTGATCTGCTTCTGTAAAGATTACAGCCAAGAAAATGTTATAGAGCAGTTCTAATCTGTAACACAGTGTCACCACAAGTCAGAATCAACTCAGTGATAAAAGGTTTGCTTTTTCGGCATTAGGAACCAGCCTTAAGTTACCAGATTTTATTAAGTTAAAACATACCCCACGCAAACTTACTGCCATTGAGTCTATTCCAACTCATAGCAGCCCCCATTGGGTTGCCAAGGCTGTAAATCTTTATGCAAGTAGATTGCCTCATCTTCTGTCCAAGGAGCAGCTGGTGGGTTTGAACCACTGACCTTCTAGTTAGGAGCCAAATGCCTTATCAACTACATCACCTTAACTTAGAACATAAAAATTAAACAAAACTCAATAATTTGATGACAACAGTATATAGAAAACTGCAGTCTATCATCATCACTGTATAAAAAGATATTTTAACCTATGGAAAAATGCTATAAAAATTGAATTGACTAAATCTAGCTTTTGAAAGACACTTGACTGCTAACCAGAAGGCTGACGGTTCAAACCCACCAGCCACTCCTCAGAAGGAAGATGGGGAAATCTACTTCCATAGTGATACTGCCTCGGAAACCCAATGAGGGGTCGCTATGAGTCGGGTCCAACTCGACGGCACATAACAACAACAACAACAAGCTTTTGAAAACATCTCTTTTCCTCATTTTGCTGAAAACAAATGAAAACTATAGACATCTTCAGACCAGCTTTGGATTGCTGCTAGCAGAGGATTTATATTTTAAATTATGCCTTTAATGAGTTATAGTTTAGACAAATAAAACCATTCATTTACTAAATAATCTCAGTTTAGCTTATATCTATCAGTAATCATTAATAAATGAAGCTTACTTAGCATTTCATAAGTATGTTTGACTTTGGCTATGTCTTCCTGGCTCACAGCAAGCATTCAAGTTTAGTTAACACATTCCTATAGAAATTCCTTTGATCAATTAATAAATCTCTCTCATCTACTATATCCTGATAGGTGTGTCTATATAAGCACCTATATGCATAACAATGAAAAAATAAAACTGAAGTAGAGTCACAGGAATTCTTAGGAAAAAATAACATGTGTATCTTAAAATGTCCCTTAAAGATATTCTCTTTGCTGTGAAACTGCTTTGTTCAAGCATAAATCCAGCCTGAATTTGTGTTTTCATTACAAATAATTTGTCTCTGAGTCAGCTTTTAATCTTTTGTTAATGAGACCCCCTACAGTCTTGGCTCATACCTTCAAATTAGAGACTGATCTATAATTAATAAAGCTTATAGTTCCAGTACCTGAGACAAAGAGATCTTTGGGTAACTAAAAAGAAGGGGCCTGGAAGTGTAGCAAAAGCATTTACAATAGCATTTCTGCATATATCAAGTTGGAGATAGTGGGGTAGAGGGTTGCTGACAGAAGCAGGTGATTCTAGGCTTTGTGCCTTTGATAAGGAAAACAGCTCAACTTCATCTTTAAGGTCTTAGGAGTGGCTGTGGTGCTGCATCTAGTTTCCCTCCTAAGTAAAAACATTCCTGATCACAGGACCTGGTCTAACCCTCCAGTAGGTTTTCACCCTAGCTTGAGAAACTTACTTTGAACTTCATTTAACCTCTGAAAGTCCAAAGATTTTTTTCCCCCCTAGCTATTTTGGAAGTCCTGCTATTTTTCTGGTTGGTAGTTTCACTGCCTCAAAATTCTCAGTTATGATAGGAGAGGAACACTTGCTGATTAATTAAAATCTAATTTTCTATTCTATCATAATTGCAGCAGTAGGGAAAAAAAAAAGGAAGACTTATTATTCCAAAAATGAAAATGATCCCGGGACTGTTTGGGCTTATTATGAGCTCGATGTTACAATTTGTTTTAAATTGAATCAATAGAATAAACATGGAAATGAGCTCTGTGAAATCATTTATTTTTAAAGGATCAAAATGAAAGTCTAAAGCATTTTGTTGAAAACTTTCTGGAGTTTGCCTACATAGACTTCTTGATAAAGCAAATGAAAGAAGAGAGTGCTGGTTTTGTGGTAGGCCTGGGACAATCCTACAGATCTGCGCATGATTTTAACTTTAGGACCTGATTTTTAACCTCTATTTAGGACACCACAGTGTATGCCCTGTCAGTTCTTAAGGTGACATGAAATTCTCCAAAAAAAGTCTCAAAACAACATTAATTTTGTCAACCCAAGTGTCTACCAACCATTGAGAGCATAAACAAAATGTAGTATGTCCATACAATGGAATAGTATTCAGCCATAAAGACAAATGAAGTTTTGATACATGCTATAACATGAGTTATATATAGCATGTGTAACCTGAGTTACAGCATGTATAACTCAGGTTATAGCATGTATCTTGAAAATATTAGGTTGAGTGAAAAAAGTCAGATCCAAAAGGACAAGTATGGAGTGATCTCATTTATATAAAATATCTAGACTAGGCAAATACATAGAGAAAAATGTTTATAAAGACCCAGGGGCTGGGAGAAGCAGAATGGGGAGCTATTATTTAAGGGGCATTGAGTTTCTGTATGGAGTGATAAAAAAAACTTCAGAAGTAGAGAGTGATGATGATAGTAAAGCATGATGAATGTAATTGATGCTACTGAATTATACACTTAAAAATGGTTAAAATAGCAAATATATATACTTAATCATAATAAAATGAAAAAAAATGATTTCAGTTCACTCTGAATTTTTAGAGTCTATGTAATATTGGAGAGTTGGTATGGCTGAGCTGAAGCATTCTACAAAGAATTAGAGAGACTAGCTGGTCACATTCCCACATTTGGTTCTGAGCAGGTGGGATAGGGTGTGAAGGGCATCCATAAAAGTGAGAGGTGGTGACATGGCACTTCAGGGTTAAAACAGGTCCACTCAAGTGTAATTATCTGGTTAACTGGTTCTAATGGGAAGGGAAATGTGGATTTTGCCTCTTCACTTTCTGTTGCATCTTCACATACTCCACCAAGGTTCTGGTTGTGGGCAGGCGTGGTGTTAGTGGTGGATGACTGGGGTGTTTTAAATTTGCACATTGTGACTGACCTGTTTTGGGCAATCTACTTCCATAGTGATATCGCCTGGGAAACCCAAGGAGGGGTCACTATGAGTCAGGTACGACTTGTTGGCAGTGAGTTTGGTTTTTGGAGTACAATATAGTGCTAAATGTAAAAAGATAGATTACAAAATTGCACGTTGTTGTTGTTATGTGCTATCAAGTCAGACCCAACTTATAGCGACCCCTCCTTGGGTTTCTGAGGCAGTATCACTACGGAAGTAGATTGCCCCATCTTCCTTCTGAGGAGTGGCTGTTGGGTTTGAACTTCCAGCCTTCTGGTTAGCAGTCAAGTCCCTTAGGTACTACGCTACCAGAGCTCCCCAAGTTGCATATGTATATATTTATATTTAAAGAAAAGTTTTTAATATATTTTACATGTTGTTGTTGTTATGTGCCGTCGAGTTGTCTCCGACTCATAGTGAGCCCTCCTTGGGTTTCTGAGGCAGTATCACTATGGAAGTAGGTAGCCCAGTCTTTCTCCCGAGGAGTGGCTGGTGGATTTGAACTGCCAGTTTTACTTACATGCATACCTATATCTTATGTAAACAAGCATATATCAATTATTTATGTGTATAAATACCTATACATATTTTAAATACATCGTTACATATGTATAATATGCATGCTGATAATAGTAGTATTAACTGGTCTTCCTTGTAGGCATATGGATATTATCCTATCACTGACAGCATTATACTTTAGGATAGATCCTGAAACATTTTTATGATGATGAATGCCATGTCATTCCTTTTCAATTTGTCATTCCTGGCATAGTAGATCATATGGTTGTCTGATTCAGAGTGGTCAAAACTAGTCCATTTCAGCTCACTAATTCCTAGCATATTGATCTTTAAGCATTCTGTTTAATTTTTGACAACTTCAGATTTTCCTAGATTCATACTTCATGCATTCCATGTTCTGATTACTAGTGGATGCTTGCAGCTATTTCTTCCCACTTTGAGTCATACCATATCAGCAAATGGAGGTCCCAAAAGCTTTATTCCATCCATGTCATTAAGGTTGACTTTACTTTCAGAAGCCAGCTCTTCCCCAGCTCTATTGTGAGTGCCTTCTGACCTGAGGGGCTCATCTTCCAACACCCTATTGGACAATGTTTCAGGGCTATTCATAAACATTTCCAGTAACATATCAGGCAGTGTTTCATTGTTATTCATAAGGTTTTCACTGGCCAATTCTTTGGGAAGTGGATGCCCCCTTCCTTCTTCCAAGTGTGTCTTAGTCTGGGAGATCCACTGAAACCTCTCTACCTTGGGTGACCTGCTGGTATTTGAAATACTGGTGGCATAGCTTTCAGACTCACAGCAACACACAAACCACCACAGTATGACAAACTGACAGATGAGTGACAGCCATTAGAGAAATGTAAATCAAAACAACAATGAGATATCATCTCAGCTCAGCAAGATAGAAAATACAAATTCTGGCGAGGGTATGGAGAGATTGGAACCCTCATACACTGCTGGTTCCAATCTGTAAAATGATACAGCTACAGTGGAAACAGTATACCATTTTCTTAAAAAATTGACAATAGAAATACCATTTGATTCAGCAATTCCATTACCAGGAATATATCCTGAAGAGGTGAGATCCAAGACATGAATAAACATATGTGCACTCATGTTTTGGAGACCAAGAGAGGAATTAGCAAAGGACAAGAGAAGGTAAGACCTCTCCAACAGTAACAAGAAAAGGCAAGGCCTCTCCAAAGGCAACAAGAAAAGGCAAGGGCTCTCACGGTTAAATGCTTACTTGGCAATACATTAAGTATCAAAACTAGATGGTATTCCAGTAGTCCATGTTTTTTATCTTGTTGGGACATTTCATACTTTGGGTTACTGTGCCCTGGTAAACATTTATCATTTTACATTACTTATTCCTGAGGAGGCTTTTATAATTGTTTCAATGATCATCTGTTGTCCTTGAGCATGTAGAGGAGTAAAACTTTAAGCTGACTATATGGATTCCAAGAATAATGATGTAATCATGTGTAAACATATAAATAAAATAGAACAAAGGCATCAGGGTTCATTCCCATAGAATATGCAGGGCGTCCACCTGGTCCCTGTTCTTTAAAAAAAAAAAAAAAAACTTTTAATCCTTTCATGTTGCTTCATTTTGTGACCTGTGTGGTTTTGCTGGATGCGGCACTCATGTTTATCACGGCACAATTCACTATAGCAAAGAGATGGAAACAACATAAGTGTCCATCAACAGATGAATGGATAACCAAATTATGGTACATTTACACAATGGGATACCATGCAACATTAAAGAGTAATGAAGAATATAGAAATCACCTCATAATGTGGATAAATTTGGAGGATATTATGCAGAGTGAAATAAGTCAATTACAGGACAAATATTGTATGAGTTCATTATTGTAAAAAGTGAAGGAAAGTTTTATGCAGGGAAGGATTAATTTTATTGGTTACCAGAGATGACAGGGAAAGGAAGGGAATATTTCTGACTATTTGGGAATTACATGTTTATTTGAGTGAGGAGATGTAAATAAAAAAAAAGAAGAAGAAAATAAAATACATTGTTATATATGTATAATGTATGTGCATATTTAAATTTTAAAAAGGTTTCTTACATTTGTATATATTACTTGTATCAGTGTGTATGTATACAGTAGTATATATGTATATGTCATGTCATATGCCCTCGATCGGACCTGACTCATAGCGACCCCTCCTTGGGTTTCTGAGGCAGTATCACTACTGAAGCAGATTGCCCAAGCTTCCTTCCAAGGAGTGACTGGTGGGTTTGAACCACCAGCCTTCTGGTTAGCAGTCAAGTGCCTTAGGCACTATTCTACCAGAACTCCTATATATGTATATATACATGTAAAATATATACTGTAAACGTATATTCATGTATATTTATTGTGTATTTGCATATTTATGTTTACAAAACATTGCTTACTCTATACCTGTAGCAGTATTTGTATACATATACTATATATGCAGTTTAAGATAGATGTGTGTGCATGTAGATAGAGAGATGTAGGGATATGTAGCTCAGACAAGATATAGAATATACATCAAAATGTCAAGTGTCTAATGTGGTCATATCTGGGAAGTGGATTGTGGATACATTTTTTCCCTTTCTGTATGTTCTAAATACTCTATGAATATTCAAGTATGGCTATTGCAATCCTGAAAAACTCATTAAAAGAAGCCTTCTTGAATGTTATGAATGTCCTGAGCACAATTCCCTTTGGCATTTCCTGCTGTAATGAGTGCAGGCTCATGGTTCCCTTGATTGGGATTTTTATTTCTTCCTCTCAGAGTGCAGTCTGCATCCTCTGCATCCTCTAGGACCAGTGAGCATAAAGCCTGCGGGTTGCATGGGATTGGAAGGTACTAGGATTTATCCCTCCCCGCCTTCCTTCCCCATCCCATGCATAAGCTCCCTTGTCTGATATGATCACAAAGAATCTTCTGGGCCCCTCAAGTGTTTCTGCTCTGTGTCTTCACTAATGCAAACACAATTTTATCATACATTGTCTTAACCCAAAAAACCCTAACTGGTTACTATCAAGTAGAATCTGACTCCTGATGACTCCATGTGTGTCAGCGTAGAATTGTGCTCTAGAAGATTTCCAGTATCTGACTTTTTGGAAGTAGATCACCAAGCCTTCCGTTCAAGGCATCTATAGGTGGACTCTAACCTTCACTTTTTGGTTAGCAGCCATGTGCCTAACTGTTTGCACTATCCAGGAACTCCATATATATCTTACTTCCCTCAATCTTCCATGGCAAACAAGGGAAAATGAAGCTCTAACACTGGTTAAGTACAAGCTCTAGACCAATCTTCTCATACTTAGGAGAAAATACAAAGCATTTGGCCCTACCCTCAAAAAACCAAACCAAACAAAAACAAACAAAACTCACTGCCACCAAGTCAATTCTACCCTACCCTCAGAGATTCTAATTCAGTAGGTTTGGCTGAGGATATATTAACTTCATTTCTGACAAGCCCCCAAGTGATACTGATGCTGCTGGTCCATGGACCACAACTTGAGGAGCAAGGCTAGTGGTTCTCAGAGTGTGGCCTCCATACCAGCAGCATCTACTTCACCTGTGAATTTGTTAGAATTGCAGAATCTCTTTGTCCCAGAGATTTGCATGAGGATCTGCCTTTTAACTAGGTTCTCAGGATGTTCAAGTGCATGTGAAAGGTGAAGTGCCAGGGTAGATACTTAAAGAAGAAAGTCAGATGCATATGAAGGCAAATAACAGATATATTGACCTGAAAGAGCCTGCCTGCCTTCTTCTCCAGGCACTTGGCCTAAATTACCATGTCCTAAGTCTGAGCATCAGCACCAAAGAAGGGATGCAATGTTCAGCAGTGGAGAAGCAAATTGTTAGAACTGGGTAAACAAATCAGAATGCTAGTGTAATAATTTATACGGAAGAAACAGGTGAGAGATGTGCAACAGTTGGACTAGTCTCCCTGGGAAGGCAGGCAACTTGGGAGACACAATCAGAGTTGGCAGGTGGCTGGCGAAGCATGAAACAAGCCCAGGATTAGAGACAAGGTGTTGAGGGGTTCAGGGGCTCTGTCTGCAAGGCCCTTCTGCAGGAAGGAACTCCTGGCAGCTTCCGAGGAGAACCTGGGCATCGTCTTTCCTGCACGCTACCACACGTGCTCCAGCAGCCTTAACTGTCCACGTCTGTTGCTCTTGTTCCTGTGTCCAGGGCTGACAAAAGCCCATTTCAAATCAAATCATGCTTTAGAAAGGTTAATACTTCAGCTAGGTCACTCATTTTGCCTTTTTAAAAATGATTTTGAGGAGGCGGGGCAAGATGGCAGACTAGGCAGAAGGATTGCACAGACCCTCTTCAATAAAGAAAAGGGAAACCAATTAACACAGACACAGAAGATAATCTTGGACCCCTGAGCCTTGAAGGAAAGGATGCAGAA
>NW_006921895.1:2587753-2589979 GCF_000298275.1 Orycteropus afer afer
ACTTCTGTAGTGATACTGCCTTGGAAACCCAAGGAGGGGTCGCTATGAGTCAGGGCCGACTCGACGTCACATAACAACAACAAACAATCTTACTGAAGCTGATCACCAGGACTTTCTTTCTCAGTGCCATTGGGTACATTTGAACTGCTAATCTTTCAGTAAGTAGCTAAGAGCAAACTGCATCACCCTGGGACCTCTACCACAGAGTGTTGTTTCATGTCATCCAAATGATTCTGACTCATAGTGACCCCGTATGACTGAGGAGAAAGTCCCACAGGACTTTTGTGACTGTAATCTCTGTGGAAGATTACACCAGATCTTTGACAGAGTTGCTGGGTGGGTTCGAACCACCAAGCTTTCAGTTAGCAGCCGAGCACTTAACTGTTGCAACCCTAGGGATCATCTACCACAGAGTAGCCTTCATATAATCCTCACAAATTGCTTCATGATGTTTTAGGTAATCGGGTTTTTCCCCCCCAAAAAAAACAATGCTATATAGTATATAAATTAATATCCACATGTTTTCAAATGAATTGCAGCCAGAGAGAGTTTTTTGTTTGTTCAAGGTTATCAAGGAGCTCTGGTGGTATAGTGGTTAAGGCATTTGGTTGATAACCAAAAGGTTGGTGGCTTGAACCCACCAGCTGCTCTGAGGAATAAAGATGAGGCAGTTTCCTTCCATAAAGATTTACAGCCTTGTAAACCCGATAGGAGTCACTATGAGTTGGAATCAACTTGATGGCATTGAGTTTGTTTTTTGGTTTTGGAAAGTTATCCAATTAAGTGGTGTTTGAAGTAAACACTGGTGGGCTACTCCCAGTGCCCTGGGTCTTTACCATTTCACCATATGCCGAACATGACAGTCTCCAGACTCACGCTTCTCCCCATCTGAGGCCTTTCTCTTGGCCCACAGGGGTGCAGGATGGAAGTGCTGAGATGTTAATTCCCTTGAGAACAACCCTCAGTGATGGGTAAGAACTAGGAGAGAAATATACCAGTTCCTTGCTCTGCAGGTGGGTCAACACTGAGGTATGGTTCACACTATCTCCCAGAGACCCCAATGCAGTTGAATCCTGGTTGCACAGTGGTGACCTGCTTATCCACTGATTCCACAGTGGCTTTCTCCCTTTTCAGTCTCATTTCCTCACTCCCTGATGGTGGTTCCTGGGACTACCTCCAAACACCTGTTCTGTGATCTGTTTTCAGAGCCCACATGTTCTTCTTCCCCAGGTTCATCCTACCAAAATTGTGCATACCCTGAGGTCCAAGGGGTGACCTAGAACCTCTGATGTATAGAGGAATATGGACAGAATTTTAAATTATTGGCTAGAATGTCAAGAGGTGTTTTCTCAAGTTACTTTGTGGACAGGAGAGGGCTGATGAATGGGAAGAGAAAGGATCAAGATTAGGGATTGGGATAGGCCTTCCTTGTACCACCACATTCTCCTACAGAGTGCTAAAAGGACTCCAAATATTCCAAAATGCAATCTAGCTTTCTTAGGTCATTATGAAGGCATATTTGCCAATTCACTGGTGGTGTGGTGCCTAAGGCATTTGACTGCTAACCAGAAGGCTGGCTGTTCAAACCCATCTGCCACTCCTCGGAAGGAAGATTAGGCAATGTACTTCGGTAGAGATACCGCCTAGGACACCCAAGGAAGGGTCACTATGAGTCAGGATCAACTCGATGGCAGTGAGTTTTTTTTTTTCTTTTTTTAAATTGTGATTTGGGTGAAGATTTACAGAGCAAATTCACTTTCCATGCAGCAGTTTACATATACTTTGTCTCATGACACTGACCACTGACCACAGTTTACCACAATGCAACAGCTCCCCTCCCACTTCTTCCCCATATTACCTCTTCCTTGTGTCCATCCCTCCATGGACTCCTGCCCCCTGAGCTGTCTCCTTGTGCATAAGTAGCCCTTCTTTCTCCCATTATTTTTCTCTCCAAGGAGAGTATCTACTTGAGGTAAATGTTCAACTCACATGCCTATCTTTTGTTTGGTTGGAAACCACAGGTATGGGTTTAATTCCAGACCTGAAGGGCAGTTAGGGGCCATAGTCTCAGTGGTTCCACTAGGTTCTATTGGACCAGCAAACCTGGTCCACCCCCCTTTTTTTTTTCTTTCCTCCAAATGATTTTGAGTTTTGTTTCACATTGTTCTCCCTCTCCATCAAGGATCTCCTACATAGATCCCCTTCCAAGTGGATGACAGTGGTAGC
>NW_006921895.1:2591105-2636979 GCF_000298275.1 Orycteropus afer afer
ATGGCTCTCACTTCTTTAGGGTATATACCTAGTAATAGAATGGCTGGGTCAAATGATATTTCTAATTCCAACTTTTGAAGGAATCGCCATACAGCTTTCTGAGTTTGGTTTTTGGATAGTGTGTGGGCCGTTGTTTCTACTTTGCCCTAGGGTCATGCTCTTCTCTTCTCACCTCAAATTTGTTAAATGTAGCCTGGTCATTGCAAAAACCCAATAAACAAGAATTAAACCCACAGAAGAGTTGTGATTGTTCTTGTTAGGTGCCATTGAGTCTGCTCCAACTCATAGTAGCCCTATGTACAACAGAATGAAACACTGCCTGGTCCTGTGACTTACTCACAATCCTACTATGCATGAACTCATCATTGCAGCCACGGCATCAATCCATCTTATTGAGAGTCTTCCCTTTTTTTCACTGACCCTCTTTTTTACCAAGCATGATCATTCTCAAGGGACTGGTTCCTTTTGACAACATGACCAAAGTAGGTGAGACGAAGTCTGGCCATTCTCGCTTCTAAGGAACATTCTGGATACACTTCTTCCAAGACAGATTTGTTTGTTCTTCTGGCATTCCGTGGTATTTTCGATATTCTTTCTCAACACCATAATTCAAATTCCTCAGTTCTTCTGCAGTCTTCCTTATTCATTGTGATCTTTTGCATATACATGAGGCTATTGAAAATACCATGGCTTCAGTCAGGTGTATCTTAGTCTTCAGAATAACATCTTTCCTCTTTAACATTTTAAAGAGCTCTTTTGTAAGCCAATTTGCCCAGTGCACTACAACATCTGATTTCCTAACTGCTGCTTCCATGGGCGTTGATTATGGATCCAAGTAAAAGGAAGTCCCTGACAACTTCAATTTTTTCTCCATTTATCGTGATGTTGCTTATTGACCCAGCTATAAGGATTATTGTTTTCTTTATGTTGACGTATAATCCACATTGAAGGCTGGAGTCTTTGATCATCATCAGTAAGTACTTCAAGTTGCCCTCACTCTCACCAAACAAGGTTGTGTCATCTGCATATCACAGGTTGTTAATGAGTATTCCTCCAGTCCTGATGCTGTGTTTTTCTCATATAGCCCAGTTTACTGTATGAACATAGCATATAGATTGAATAAGTATGGTGAAAAGATATAACCCTAATGAATACATGTCCTGATTTTAAACCATGCAGTGTCCCCTTGTATCTCATATTGTTAATGAATCTTCCTCCAATCCTGATATCACTTTTTCTTCATATAATCCAGCTTCTCAGATTATTTGTTCAGCATACAGATAGAATAGAATAAGTATGGGGAAAGAATACAACACTTACACATTCTATTCTTGATTTTATACCATGCAGTGTCCCCTAGTTCTGTTCAAATGACAGTCTCATGGTCTATGTACAGGTTCCTCAGGAATTAAGTGTTTCTGGAATCCCCATTCTTCTCAATGTTATCCATAATTTGTTATGATCCACACTTGGATACTTTTACATAAGCAATAACACACAAGTAAACATCTTTCTGGTATATTTGTTGTTTTCAGCCAAGATCCATCTGACTTTAACAATGATATTCCTCATTCCACATCCTCCTCTGAATCCAGCTTGCAGTTCTGGAATTTCCCTATCAATATGCTGCTACAAACATTTTTGAAATATCTTCATCGAGATTTTACTTGTTTGTGATATTAATTATAATTTTTGATAATTTCCAATTCTGTATGGTCACCTTTCTTTGGTATGGGTACAAATAAGGATATTTTCCAGTCAGTTGGACAGGTAGCTGTCTTCCAAATTTCTTGGCATAGACAAGTGTGTGGCATCTGTTTTTGAAACATCTCAATGAGTATTCCATCAATTCCTGGATCCTTGTTCTTTGCTAATTCCTTTAGTGCAGCTTTGACTTCTTCCTTCATTATCATTAGTTCTTGATCATATGCCACCTCCTGAAATGGATGAATATCGACCAAATCTTTTTGGTACAGTGATTCTGTGTATTTCTTCCATCTTCTTTTGATGTTTCCTTCATAATTCAATATTTTTCCCATAGAATCTTTCAATATTGTGACTCAAGGCTTGAGTTTTTCCTTCAGTTCTTTCAGCTTGGGAAATGCTGAGCATGTTCTTTCTTTTTGGTTTTCTAACTCCAGGTCTTTGCACATTTCCTTGTAATAATTCACTTTGTCTGCTTGAGTTTCTCTTTGAAATCTTTTATTCAGCTCTTTGATCTTGTCATTCTTTCCATTTGCTTTAGCTTCTCTACATTCAAGAGTAAGTTTCAGAGTCTCTTCTGACATCCATTTTGATCTTTTCTTCCTTTCTTGTCTTTTTAATGACCTTTTGCTTTCTTCATGGATGATGTTCTTGATGTCATCCCACAATTCCTTTGGTTTTCGGTCATTGGCGTTCCACAACTCAAATTTACTCTTTAGATGGTCTCTAAATTCAGGAGAGATATAATCAAGGTCATATTTTGGCTCGCATGGACTTCTTTTAATTGTCTTCAGCTTCAACTTGTCCTTGCATATGAGCAGTTGACGGTCTGTTCCAGAGTTAGTTCCTGTTTTGGCTGAAGATATATTACCTCTTTCCACAGATGTAGTCAGTCTGATTCCTGTGTACTGCATCTGGCAAAGTCCACATATGTAGTCATCATTTGTGTTGTTGTAAAAAGGTATTTGCAATGAATAAGTCTTTGGTCTATCATGAGATCTCCATGGTCGCGTATCATGAAGGCTGTATTTCCCAACTACTGTGTTTCTTCTTTGTTTCCAATTTCTGCATTCCAATCACCAGTGATAATAAACACATCTTGATGGCATGTTTGTTCAATTTCAGACTGTAGAAGTTGGTATAAATCTTCAATTTCCTCATCTTCGGTTTTGGTGATTGGTGCATGTGGTGTAGTAAATTACATAGTGTGGCTTTTCTAGCAATAAGTCTTTGTAAACTCCATGGTGAAATTTGCTGTAAGCAACTGACTAGCTCCTGATTGTTAAAGTTATCTACCTGGGGTATTTTGGGAGCAGCATGAAGTAATTTTCTGGGAAGCTCACACTCTCTCGAGTTTATGGAATTCTGGTATTGGGATTGGTTGGTTTGGCCACTCTACCAGGCTCAAAAGGAGTTCTCCTAGAGGCAGGAGAAATCTCTCACTGCTGGCTGAGAGATGCAAGAAACACACATGTCTGAGACAGACACTTAGAGACACGCAGTGCTGGGAGAGAGAGACTGTTGGCTGAGAGATGGCAGGATGAGAGAGACTGAGCATGTTCCTGAACTTGAATTGTAGCCTGATGCTTTCCTAACAAGCTCCATAATCTGTGAGTTCTGTGTGGACACTGCAGTAAATTATTGAACCCAGCAGAGAGGTGGTGGATGCTGCGGGAAGAATGGTTGGTGTCAGGGTTGGTGAAAGGGCCAGAGGGGGGCAGCATATCTGGCCTCACAGGAATGGGCCTTGGGCTACTGATAATGATTCTGTCTTCCTCTTGTGGTGTTAGAGGAAGTCAGTGCATAAATTTGAATAATAGTAGTATTAACTGGTCTTCATTTTAGGTGTATGGATATTATCCTATCACTGATAATATTGTACTTCAGGATAGAACTTGAAATATTCTTTGTGATGATGAATGCCACATCATTCCTCTTCAATTTGTCATTCCTGGCATAGTAGATCATGTGGTTGTCTAATTCAAAATGGCCAAACCAATCCATTTCACCTCACTAATGCCTAGGATATCAATCTTTATGTGTTCCATTTCATTTCTGACAAATTCCAATATTCCTAGATTAATACTTCATTTATTTCATGTTCCAATTATTAATGGATGTTTACAAGTGTTTCTTCTCATCTTGAGATGTGCCACATCAGCAAATGGAGGTCCTGAAAGTTTTACTCTATCCACATCATTAAGGTTGGCTCTACTCTGAAGAAGCACCTCTTCCACTGTCATGTTTTAAGTGGCTTCAACCTGAGGGGCTCATCTTCTGGCATTGTATCAGAAAACGTTTCAGCATTATTCATAAAAATTTCCAGTAATATTTCAGACAGTGTTTCTCTGTTATTCATAAGGTTTTCACTAGCTAATTCTTTGAGAAGTGGATGGCCCCTTCCTTCTTCTGATTGTCTTTGTCTGGAAGTTCTGCTGAAATCTTTCCACCGTGGGTGACCCTGCTGGCATTTGAAATACCAGTGGCATAGCCTCCACCCTTACCACAACACACAAGCCACCATGACGAACTGACAGATGAGTGGTGAAGGTGAAGATGACTTGAAGCACTTACTGATGAGGATTAAAGACTTCAGTCTGCAGTATGGGTTACATCTCTACACAAAGAAAATGACAATCCTCACAACTGGACCAGTAACCAGCCATCACAATAAATGGAGAAAAGATTGAAGTTGTTAAAGATTTCATATTACTTGGTTCCACAATCAACACCAATGGAAACAGTAGTCACAACATCATATGATATATTGCACTGGGCAAATCTGCTGCAAAAGACCTCTTAAAGTGCTGAAGAGCAAAGATATCTACTTGAAGACTAAGGTGTGCCTAACGCAAGCTATGGTATTTTCAATTGCTTTATATGCATGTCAAAGCTGGACAATGAAAAAGGAAGACTGAAGAAGAGTTGATGCCTTTGGGTTGTGGTGATGGCAAAGAATACTGAAAGTACCATGGACTGCCAAAAGAACAAACAAATCTGTCCTGGAAGAAGTGCAGCCAGAATACTCCTTAGAAGTGAGAATGGTCAGACTTTGGTCATGTTGTCAGAAGGGACCATTTTGGTCATGTTGTCAGAAGGCACCATTCCCTGGAGAAGGATATCATGGTTGGTAAAGTAGAGGGTCAGCAAAAGAGGAGAAGGCCCTCAGTGAGATGGATTGACACAGTGGCTGCAAGGATGGGCTCAGGTATAGAAGGATTGTGAGGTTGGCACAGGACTGGGCAGTGTTTAATTCTGTTGTACATAGGGTCACTATGAGTTGGAGCTGACTCAATAGCACCTAACAACAGCAACAGTATCCCCTTGTTCTTTTTGAACAAGTGCCTCTTCGTCTATGTACAGATTCCTCATGAGCATAATTAAGTGTTCTGGAATTCCCATTCTTTACAATGTTATCTATAATTTGTTATTATCCACAGTCAAACGCCTTTGCACAGTGAATAAAATAAAGGTAAGCACTTTTTTAGTATTCTTTGCTTTCAGACAACATCCATCTGACAACCCCAATGATATCCCTCATTCCATGTCCTCTTCTTAATATGTCATATTTGGAGTGCCTTCCAAACTTAAGGGGGTTCATCTTCTGGCGCTATATTAGACAATGTTTCACTGTTCTTTTTAAGGTTTTCAGTGGTCAATATTTTCAGAAGTGGATTACCCTGTCCTTCTCAGTCTGTCTTAGTCTGGAAACTCTGCTGAAAACTGTCCACTGTGGGTCACCCTGCTGGATTTGAAATACTCATGGCATAGCCTCCAGTATCATAGCAACAAACAAACCACCCCAGTATGAGTAACTGACAGACAAATGGTGGAAGGAAGAGTTCACTTAGTAAGAATTCTGGAATTAGACAGTTTCAGGATTGGTCAAGCAACTCAAGATAGCATCAGAGACTCAGGTACTTTCCTTCCTTTCTCAGCTGTCATCTTCAGAATGAGGGATGTCATGTTCACAAGATGATCTGGTTCACAAGATGGCTGCCTCAGTTTCAAACATCACATTATCATATCACACTGCCTTCAGCAAGAAATGGGGGTAACAAGAAGTTTGATTTCCCATATATCTCATCTTCTGGGTGGAAAATCTTACTCAAAATCCCCAGCAGAATTCTCCTTCCATCATAGGTTACATTATCCACTTCTAGACAAATTACAAGCAGAATGGAATGGATTCTTTGATTGGCTTAGACCAATTAGGATTTAGCCTCAGGAAGTTGGGTATATTGGTACCTGAAAAAAATATGTATCAGGTTACTGTCAGCAATGAAGATGGGATAACTTACATTATTCTGGGAAGCCATAACAGAAAGAGAGAGCATTTGCTTTCCTTAGAATTGTAAAGGAGGATTAGTAATTAGGAAGTATAGAAGGAAAGGGGATTTGTCATAGGATAGAAAGGCAGCTGCAGCTGAGCTTGTAATAAGCAGATTGTGAGAAGAAAATGTTCAAATGAAGTTCTATGGGTCTTCATTATAAATGGCAAGTGATTAATGACACTGCATTTCATTAAATTTATGAATTGTATTTGTTACATAACACATCACTAATAAATAATGGCTGATGGATTAATTAATTTCTCTTCTCCATCAATATTTTCCTGATGTCTTTTCAGGAGAATTAACTGTTGCCCAGGAGAAAAAAAATCAACCCTAAATCCTTCATTGTTCATGAAGTAAAATGACTTAATCAGCTCATTCTAGAATAGATGAAAAGGAATCTGGAGTCACCATTTAAATCCATGTTGAAGCATTCAATTTCTGACTTTCCCAGTAGGAGAGGCAACTGGCTTAGACTTCTCTTTGTTTTATCCCAGGAACAAGCATAGATGCAGGAAGTCAAAAAGGAGCAATATAGCTGAAAGCTGCACAAATGCTTGCCTGATTCCAGGTATTTCTGACACTGATCTGTCACTTTCCTGCAACTCAAAGTTCACATTGCAACAATAGCAGGAATTTTATGCAAAAAATAATGCATTTATATAGAACATAAATATTTTGACCTGTAGATACTATGCATATAATAAATAGCCTGGAGATCAAGATTAAGTCTTGGTAGCCACATTTTTATTGTCCTGATAGTGGCATTTCTGGTTAGGTATGGCTATGTTTCAACTAACTGGCTTTAGACATATCATCAGGAAGGATCGATTACTGAAAGAGGACATAGTATTTGGTGAAGTGGAGGGTCAATGAGAACAAGAGACATCATTGGGGAGATGAGTTTGCACAATATTAGCAATAATGGACTCGAACATGCTAGCAATTATGAGACTGACACAGGGCAGCATTTTGTTCTCTTGTGCACAAGGTCACCATGAGCCAGAGTTGACTTAACAGCAGCTAACAACAACAGCAACAACAATGACAGAGAGAATCTCCATTTTTGGAAATGCCATGCTGTAGTAGGCCAACACTTGGGGCTGATCTGTGTAAGCTAGAACACTTACTGTGTGTTGCTTGGGCTTTCTCCCAACGTGGTGCCTGTGTTCCAAGAGCAATCATTTCCCAGAGACAGGAAATAGAAGTGGCTAGATTGCATAGTGGCAAAGCACTTGACTGCTAACCAGAAGGCTGGCGGTTCAAACCCACCAGCCACTCCTCAGAAGGAAGGTTGGGCAATCCTACTTCCATAGTGATACTGCCTCGGAAACCCAAGGAGGGGTCGCTATGAGTCGGGGCCGACTCGACGGCAAACAACAACAACAACAGTTTCTTGTCTGTCAAGCAGTCAGAGAGCCAACATTCACAGCACCGGGACATAGATCTCGCCTCTTGATGAGAAGAGGATCAAAGAATTTGGGGCCACATTTGAAAACCTCCACATCAGCTTGAATGTTATCTCCTCAGGGAGGCCTTTCCAGGCCTGTCCATGCCCCAGATTCACTGACTGTCTCAGTACCTCTTTGATTTTCTTCATAGCTCCCTTATCTGAACTTACTTTGTGAAGCATTTAATTTGTTGTATTATTTTAATCTCATGACCTGCCTAGAATGTAATTACCCTGAAAACAAGGACCTCAAGGATCTTGTTCACATCTAGATAGTAGATGCATGAACAAATAAATTATTCTTAGAAGAAATGTAAGCAGAATATTCCTTAAAATTAAAGATGACAAGACTGTAGCTAGCTTGGTTTGGACACATCATTGGGAAAGACCAATCACTAGCAAAAAAAAAAAAAATGGTTGGTGTTAAAAAAAGAAAACAAAAAAAACAACTCACTGCCATCAAGTTGATTGTGACTCATAGTGACCCCCATTGGGTTTCCGAGGCTGTAAAACTTTACAGAGGTAGATCACCCCTTCTTCCTTCTGTGGAGCAGCCAGTGGGTTTGAACCACTGGGTTTGAACCACTGGCCTTCTGGTTAGCAGTCAAATGCCTTATTCACTAGGCCACCAGAACTTCTTCATGGTTGGTATAAGGTCATTGAAAATGAGGAAAACCTTAATGAGATGGATTGACACAATAACCACAACAATAGACCTCACCCATCAAAGATCATGATGGTGGCACAGGACTGTGTAATATTTCATTCTGTTTTACATAAGGTTGCCATAAGTTGGCACTGTCTCTTTGGTACCTAACAACAACATTAATCAAATAATGCCCAGTAAAGATTTGTTGAGTGAGTGAGTGGATGTATTTTTATCATTTAACTCTAACAGCTCAAAACAAGGGCATATCTAATTCTGGCCATCAGTATTTGTCCCTCAGGCTTCTTTTTCAACCTAAGGCATTTGTTAATAGAAACGCTACCGGACCTAAGAATCCAGCTTAATTATCACAGGTTTAATCTGTGAAGCTCTGGATGGAAGTAGCCTTGAATCAGTGTGAATGTGACTGAGACCTATCTTTATGGAAATGTTCCAAACACCTTGCCACATAAGTTCCTAGCTCTGATATGAAAAATTGGATTAGGAAATAGCCAAGGAAGAGATATTCATGAAGGGGCTGCTTTCTGAGCTGCAGAGATGGAAATGTTTCTGAGTAGTTGTTACTGTCTGTGGTTATAGAATTATTGGGAAAGCAACAACAGCAGTGCAGCAGCAATTCTGAGAAAATGGGCTGAGCGACTTATTGCCTGTTGGTTCGGAGCCGCAAATCTGTTTTCAAAAGTACAGCTAGGGTAAAGCTACAGAATAATGTGCTGCTTTTTACCTGCTCCCAAGTCCTTTATTGGGCCCCAGGAGGGTCATTCTGGGCAAGAAGAGGAATAAGAGAAATTCACATGGCAGATTCTGTGTATGCTGCAGGCCAGGCAACTGCAAGGTGGATATTTACCAGACTTCAATTTTCATTTTACATCAGCGATGCAGCTCCACAAATGAGGTCAGACCTTGCCATGACTGTGCATCTCCATTTCTTTTCAGAAGAAAATAAAGCCAATTAAAATCATTGCATTTCTGAAGGAAAGCAATTCACACAATCTTTTATTGGGAGCATTGTCGTATTGTTTTCTTTTGTTGCCAAGACAGCAATTAATAGGTTTCTAATGAGACAGAAATCAGTGTCAAGTACAACAGACTATTAGGAAGGAGTCTTAATTAACTACAAGGCTAATGGTTGGTGATTCAAACTCACACAGCAGAGCCATGGAAGAAAGTCCTGGTGATCTACTTCTGAAAAGACTACGGCTGAGGAAAAACTTTTAGAGAAGTTCTATTATGTAACATGTAGGGTCACCATGACTTGGAATTGATTTAACAGCAGTGAGCTTGGTGTAACAGAAATGCCACAAGTGGATGGCTTTAAAGAACAGAAATTTATTTTCTCAGAGTTAGGAGGTTAAAAGTCTGAATTTAGGGTATGGCTCTAAAGGAAGTCTTTCCTTGTCTACTTCAGCTTCTAGTAGCTCCTGGCAATCCTTGGAGTTCCTGAGCTAGTATGTGCATCTGTCTCTGCCGTCTGTCTCTCTCTTCCTCCTGTATGTCTCTGTGTCTCTTGTTTTTGCTGTAGCATCAATGCCAACTCAGGATGACCCCGTATGTTACAGAGTAGAACTTCCCCATAATGTTTTCCTGGCTATAACCTTAACAGAAACAGATTGCCAGGCCTTTTCTTCCATAGTACTACTGCGTGGACTTGAATCCTCTACCTTTAGGTTTGCAATTGAGCACACATCATTGATACCACCTACGGACCTTGTCTCTATGTCTATTCTGACATTTTTACAACCCTGGTATAATTCATTACCATAAAAACTCTATTTCCAAACAAGGCCATATTTACAGTACAGCGGTTGTAATTGCAACACTTTTTTTTTTTTTTTAATTTAAATTTCTATTGTGGTGTGGGTGAAAGTTTACAGAGCAAATTCATTTTCCATACAGCAGTTCCTATATACTTTGTCTCATGACATTGACTGCAGTTTCCCCCAATGCAATAGCTCTCTTCCCACTTCCTCCCAATAGTTACCACTTCCCTGTGTCCTTAAGCCCTCCCATGCACTCATGCCCCATGAGCTGTCTCCTTGTGCATACACAGCCCTTCTATTCTCCCATGATTGATCTCTCAAAGGAGTGTATCTACATAATGTAAATATTTAGCTTACATGCCTGTCTTACATTTGGCTGGAAACCACAGGAATGAGTTCAATTCCAGACCTGAAGGTCATCTAGGAACCATAGTCTCAAGGGTTCCACCAAGCTCTATCAGACCAGCAAAACTGCCCCCCCTTTTTTTATGATTTTGAATTTTGTTCCACATGCTTCTCCCACTCTATCCAGGATTTCCTACATAGGTCCCCCTCCTAGTGGTTGACAGTGGTAGCCATGCATCATCCTGTTCTGGTCTTATAGTCATATAGGCTGAGAATCTCATGGTGTACCAGTCCCTTGGACTAATTGTTTCCATGCATCTTTGGTTTTCTTCATTCTTCTTTGCTCTAGATGAGGAGAGACCCATTATTGCATCTAGATGGATGCTTGCAAGCTTTTAAGATCCCAGTTACTACTCGCCAAAGTAGGAGGTAGAACAATGTTTTTGTGTAGTATGTTATGCCAGTTGAGCTTGATGTCCCCTGCAACCATGGTCCCAAGTCCACAGGTCCAATTACTCGCTCCCTCTGGGTTGCTGGCTATGGTCAACAAGTGACTACAGCCTTGTCTCTTGTCAGTTCTACTATATACCTGGAATTCTTACAGAACATACAAGCATGCTGATAGAAATATTGTCTGCCAATCCTATACATGGTCATGGGCACACTTCCCCCTGCGTAGACATACCTAATAGTTCAGCCTGTCCATTCATCTATCCACCCGTATATCAATGTATGCCTTCACTAACAACACAGTACTGTATGTGTGAAAGGGTTCACCTTTGTTATCTGTACCTTCCATGCACCTCTCTATATCTTCCTCTTCTTCAATGCCACTGTGTTGATCACTCATATTTGGTACATTGCCCTTCTCTTCACCCAAATCAATACTTCTCTCTACCTATCTAGCAGTGTTCCCTCCTCTCCCCTCCCACCCCTGGTAACCAACAAAGAAAATTTCCTTTCATATATAAACCTTTCATTGACTTTTTATAATAACAGACTAATACAATATTTGTCCTTATGTGATTGACTTATTTCACTCAGCACAATGTCCTCCAGCTTCATCCACATTATGGGGTGTTTTGCAAATTCTACATTATTCTTTAGGGTTGCATAGTATTCCATTGTGTGTATGTACCATAGTTTAGTTATCCATTCCTCAGTTTATGGACACCTATGTTGTTTCCATCTTTTTGTTATTAATTTCAACACATTTTTTTGGGGGGGATGCAATTCAATCTGTAACAGAAGTTGTTTTCCAGGCTTCAAGAATTTAAAAGCACATTGGTGCCATTGGATGCATAATATGTATTTTTAGCCCCCGTTTCCAATTACAATGAGCTCTGGTGGTATAGTGGCTGAGGCATTTGGCTGCTAATCAAAAGGTCTCTGGTAAGAACCCAACTGCGCTGTGGAAGAAAAATGGAGCAGTCTGCTTCTGTAAAGATTTACAACCTTGAAAACCCAATGGGGGTTGCTGTGAGTCAGAATTGACTCGATGGCAGTGAGTTTGGTTTTGAATTTTGGTTTTCCATTACTGGTCTTGGTCTTTCAAGTTGAGACCTTTTGAAAGAGGCATCTTCCTTGTACATTGCAAGGATTGACATAATAGTAAACAAACATTTAATCCATTTCTGAAAAGTAAGCAGTGGTTTTAGAAAATGTGATTATTGTAAATTTCCAATTGGGAGTTTTGGTTATTATTTTATACATTGAATATTTCCGTATTTATTATTTTTAGTTTGGCTTGTATGCTCTGCATTATTAAATATCTCATTTTCTCTGTTTTTAATTTACAAAAAGTAACAAATTTGGCTTCAGGAGAAAATTAAAATAAATACTTTGTTGGAAGTTGCTGGCATTTTTCTCAAGAAGTCACATTGAAACCAAAGATAATAGAAATCAAAGAGGTAATATATAACCAAGGTCAGTCAGAAAAACAGGAAAGTACCCTAGGTATTCTGATACATACAAAACTGAACATGGAAAATACTCAGTACAGAAACCTAAGATGATCAAAAGAGAACTCAGAACACTAATACGATCAAAAAAGAACTCATTTTTCCTTTCATCTTAAATTTGTTTTTCTCTCAACTTTCCCTAACCCCTTCTGAAATGGCACTGATTTTCTGATTTATTGGACTGGAATAGTCTACCTTAAACTATTTCCTTGCTTCTTATCTTCTCATCTTTTCCTAAGATGAGGCCTTTAGATGTACCATGTCTTTCTGTTTCTTTTTTTTTTTTTTTCCTTATATCAATTTTTTAATTTTTGCATTTCCACTTTGGATTTAATTTTTGGTTTAGTTCTACATTCACTGAGCTTGAAGCTTGAGTATAATGTTGAGGAAGGCATTTCAACAAACAGGGTCAAATGTGGAGCTGGTGGCGTAGTGCCTAAGGCATTTTACTGCTAACCAGAAGGCTGGAGATTCAAACCTACCAACCACTCCTTGGAAGGAGGACGGGGCAATCCACTTCTGTAGAGATACCACCTCAGAAACCCAAGGAGGGGTCACTATGAGTTAGATTCAACTCGACGGCAGTGAGTGATTAGAAGAAATATCAGAGTTCCCAGAGTAAAGTCCAGGTGAAATCCACTCGTGAAAAGAGACTGGTGGATTTCATGACAGTAAGCTTCATGAAGGTGGACCAGAGAGAAGGAAAGTTTGAGGGCTCATTCTTGAGGATAATAGGAACAGAAAAAAAGAACTACAGGAGGTATATTTGGAAAGGGAGGAGTGGAACACAGTAATACAGTACACTGGAAATAAGAAAAACCTAACTTCAGGCAGAATCTGTCAAATAATCAGTGCCAAATATTGTAAAGAGGTTAACCAAACCAAACCAATTGCCATCGGGTCAATTCTTACTCACAGTGATGCTAAGGATAGAGTAGAAATGTCCATAGGATTTCCAAGGCTGTAAACCTTTATGGAAGCAGAGCGCCTCACCTTTCTTCCACAGAGCAGCTGGTGGGTTCTAACCACCAACCTTTTGCTTAGCAGTCTAATCCTTTGTTAGAGCTTCTTGTAAAGAGGTTTAACTACTGCCATCAAGTTGATTCCAACTCATAGTGACCTTCATTAGGTTTCTAATGTGTAAATCTTTGCAGAAGTAGATTGCCTTATCTCCCTCCTGTAGAGCAGCTGGTGGGTTGAAACTGCCTATCTTTCAGTTAGCAGCCCAATGCCTTAGCCATGACATCACTAGGGTTTCTTAAAAAGGTTTAAAAAAGATGAAAATGGTGGCTGGGGGGGGGGGTTGTGTTACATGACAGCCAGGAAGGAAGTAGCCAGATTTAGCAGAGTTGTAGGAAACCAAATTGGATAGGAGCAAAGAGTGATTAGCGTGATGACCTCTAAATGGGAACAAACATCTTCAAAAGTGGTTTGAAAGTATCTCAGACCATACTTGCCTCAACTCTTGTTTTAGCCTGGCCTTCTTTTCTCCAAAAAAAGCCTGAAGAAAGGGGTTGAGTGTATCTAGGTAACTGTGGAAAGCTATGGTAAGGAACAGCAGTAAGATTTAGACAAAAGTGAAATAGAGAAAACAAGAAAGTAATCAAAGGTACATTATAACGCTGATTAAACTGAGGCAGTTTTACCTCTGTGCCAGAGGTGGGGGGAATATTCATCTGGTTCCCCACTTTTTCTAGCTCCTTCTTTGAAAATGTACTCTTTTGAAGCCTTTACTTTAATGTAGTTAGAAAAAATCTGATTAGAAAACCCTCTACTCACTCGATAAACTCTTAGGCATGTCTCCCCGAAAATTTAATAAAGATTTTAGCTCCCAGGTGCTCTTGTATCCATCACCTCTCTATCTCACCTTTATACTTAGAGCAAAAATGGAAACCTTCATGCTTCCTTAGATCATTCTGTTTATTTCTTCTAATTCCACCCCCCCCCCAGTGGATTTAGGTCTTTGGAAACAAAAGCAAGGGGATCATTTAGACAGCTTCTGCCATATTTCCCATCTAAGATATCCCCTGACACACACACACACAGAACACACACATACACACACACTCACTCAATGAGGCTGGTCGTTAAACACTTTCCTCTTTCAAACAAGCAAAAGTACTTCTAACCTGCACCTCACAAGGACTCTTCCAGAATGGATGCCAAATTGTCCACCTAACCTAAATAAACCAAGCTCACTGCCATTGATTCACTTCCAACTCATATGGATTTCCAAGGCTGTAAATCTTTACAGAAGCAGATTACCTTATCTTTCTTCCATGGAGTGGCAGGTGGGTTTGAACAACTGAGCTCTTGGTATAGCAGCCATATTCCTTAATCATTAATACACCACCAGATCTCCTCAAGTGGGCCACAGTGGGGGTCAATTTGGTAACATGTCCTTGGATTGGCCTGCCCTCCTTCTCTGTCTCACTCTGTACTTGAACTGGAGAAGAGAAAGGAGAAAATAAAGTGGAGAAAACCATAAATAAATATCTCCAAATATGGTACTCAACCATTAATATTTTCAAATGAATACTTGAATAAGAGACAGAAAGGAGAAATAAAGTCAGGGAAAACCATAAGTTAATATCTCCTAATATCATTCAATCACAAGTGTCTTATTTTGGTCTCCTTATCTTGACTGTAATAGGCTATATATATCAGGGACTATCTATTATTGCTTTTTATTGCTTAATAAGATGCTAGGTGTATGGTCAGCTCTGTGATTTTTCTTTTTTTCATTGATTTGTCTAATTCAGTGACTCCTTGAAACATTGTTAAATCTGAGGGCTGTAGAAATGCATTTTAAAAATATCTTTTAAGAGATGAACACTTTATTCTAGCTGAAGAGAGATACTGCATATGTATGGGTTCATTAGGTAATCATGAGCCAATAGAACAAAAAAGGAGTAGCAAATTGCCTGCGTGGGAAAATTGCCTGCTGCACTGGGCTTAAACATTATGTTCTCTTTAGGACTTTGGAGAAGGAAGTTAAGTGTCACACATCAGTGTTTGTACAGTGGGCTTTCTTCTGTTTTCCAACCTCCTAAAGGAGTCTAGGCACATCAGTGGCCCCAAATTTTCATCTTTGCCTGCTCTCCTCACGTCTCCACCAACATAAAAGACTTGATATTGCTTTCTTTCATTGCCTTTCCTAGGTAGGTACTTCTAGTTTAATCAGTTGTAGTTATTCATGCTGTGAATTCTTCTCCATCAGCACTGGTGGTACAATGGTTGGTGGTTCAAATTCACCACCTGCTCCACAGGAGAAAAGACCTGGCAACCTGCTTTTGTAAAGAGTAGGTAACCCAGTGGGCAGTTTTATTGTGTGGGGAGTTCTATTGTGTCTTATATGGTCACTGCAAGTCAGAATTGACTTGATGGCACACAATAACATCAGCATCCTCATAAGAAAAGTTCTAGGTGATGTTATGTTTAGGAAATATCAGAACATATAAATTTCTATGCCTTCTTTTGATTCCTCCAAAGTTAGAATTTACCAGTTGAAGTTGAGTCTATTTCGACACATGGTGACCCCATGTGTGTCAGAGTAGAACGAAGCTCCATGGGGTTGTCAATGGTTGATTTTTGGAAGTAGATCTCCAGGCTTTATTCCAAGGTGCTGCTGGGTACACTTAATCCTCCAACCTTTGAGTTAGCAGCTGAGCACATTAACTGTTTGTTCCACTCATAGACTGCTCACAAAGTTAGGATCTTTTATTACTTTTCTCAGAAAGTCTTTCTGGTTCAAACTGATGTTGCTCACCATTTCATAGATTTGTGTGAAGTGGACAATTTTCTGCTATATTATAACTAGGCCACACTGAATATCCTTGGTAAATTCTACTTTGTCTCTATTTCCAGAGATTAATGTCACTGGAATAGACATTGATCAATGACCCAAACTAACTCTCTGTTTTTATTTGGACAGCGAATAAAGCATCCAACACTGATAACTTTTAGTTTTTACTAGCAAGAAAATACCTGGTACTTTTTTAATACATAGTGCATTTTTAAAAACATTTCCAAATAACCTCTAATTTAGACAGCCTTTGAAAAAACATTCCATGTTAAGTCAATCTTTGATACCATATTTTTGACAGAATCTACTACATATTCCCAGACAAAAATATCTCCAGACTATGCTGGGGAACAAAATGGGGAGGAAGAGAAGGTAATCCATTTTTCTCTGTGTCTTCTGAAAGTACAGGACAGTTTTAGGAGCAAATGGGCATTTGACTTCCTAGGAATGGGTACTATACCTCATAATAATACCCAGTGTATTATCTAGGAGCTCTGTGTCAAGTTGTGATACTGATGAAAGTTTGTTATCAAGATGCTGTCTTGGTTTTGCTATTAACAAGCCCCATCTTCTTATGTACTTAGATAGATCTAGCTTTTGCCCAAGGGCAAAGGTATCTAATTTATGCCATGACTTCAGGATGTTTTATTGGGAAACTGTTTCTTGGAAGATGGTACTTAACCTCAGATTTCCTAGAAAAGTGATCCTCCGTCAAAGAGCTTACCTAGCAACAAATGGTGATTCATTTTGTTGAGGTGATAACAATGGTTTCAGATAAATTATCTTGTTCCTGAAAATCTCTAATGTTCCCAAGGATATTTCTCAAATAATACTTAGAAGGCATATCAGGTTCTACTATAAACATGGAAATGGCCCCTATCACAAAAGCAAACACTAAAAATGCTTCTTTGCAGGATGGTTATGTACTTCCTTCTCAGAGTCATAAGAGGAAGATAGGTAATATCATGTGAGTTAGGCAAAGGGTAGCACAAGGAATCACTAACTACCTCAGACACTAAGAGAGATCTTGCCTTAAATCTTCCATGACTAATGATATTAAGAGATTCTAGAATCCCCAAGGAAAAAATAAAAGCTTTAAAAAATTATATTTCCCCATGGCTTCTAGGATAGTATTTCCCAGGTAGATACCAAAGCACTTGTTTTGGTTACCTAGTGTTGCTCTGACAGGAATATAGACCAGAAATGGGATGGCTTGAACAAACAAGAGTTCATTCTCTTGCAGTTTTGGAGGCTTTAAGTCCGAGTTCAAAGTACCAAGCTCTAGGGTCTGGGTGAAAGCCCCTCAACCTTGGGCTTCAGCTCTGCCTCCTGCTCCTGGCCCACTGAAGCTGGAGGCTTTTCTTCACTCAGACAGCTACTGGCTGCTGAGGCTTACAAGCCCAATGTTGACAAGTAAAAAGGCACAGTTCCAATGTTACCAAACTACATGGCAGGCCATTAATTCAAGTCCTGATGAGGTGCCAAGATCAGCAGGGCATGGCAGGCTGTTGAACTTGATTACATGGCAGGGTTCAAGCATGCCAAAAGGCTGGAGACCATTCCCAAAGCTGCTGCTTATATACAGGAAGCAAATTGAAGCCTTAAAGCAGCTACTCAGGTGCTTGTGGTAAATCCCACTGTGGAGCTGACTGCCAGTCTCATCATGGGGAATAACTACATCTAGCTGCCCAGCCACTCAACTAAGCCCAGCCAAGTTGACACACAAACATAACTACCACAGAAGTATCACTGAAAATGAAGAAAAAGGGAAGTGAATACAATGAAAGAATAAATTATATCCAGATGGTGACCATATTAATTAGAAACTTCTTATATTAGTGAAGAGAAGGAAGACTGAGTAATCTAGTTCCATAAAGATTTACCTTCTCAGAAACTTAGTGGGGGTCACTATGGTTGGAATCAGCTTGATGGCAGTGAGTTTGGTTTTTGAGTTTATTTGTTTTGAAGTGATAAAAAATCTAATTCAACTTGGGAATTTATTGGTTCATTCAATTGGAAAAGCAAGGAGTGGAACTGGCCTTAAGAACTCCTGGGTGGAACAACGGGAACTCTCATATGTTGCTGGTAGAAATGCAAAATGATGCATTTACTTTGGAAAGCAGTTCAAAAGTTTCTTACCAAGTAAAAAACATCCTTATCATATGATCCTACAATTCCCCTTCTAGGTACTAATCAAGTGAAATGAAACCTATCTGTGTATATTATTATAGTAGCTTTATTCATAATTACCCAAACTGGAAACTAACCAAACATCTTTCAACAGGAGAAAGATAGATCCATGCAATGAAGTACTACTCAGCAATAGAAAGGGATAAACTTCTGATATACCAACAACATAGATCTCAAATGTATTGTACTAAGTGAGAGAAACTAGACTCAAAATACTTCATAGTATGTGATTCCATTTATGTGACAGTCTTGAAAAGGGCAAACTACAGGGACAGAAAAGAGATCACTGGTTACCATGGTTTGGGAGGAGAATTGTCCACAGAGGGATATGAAGAAATTTTTTTGGGTGATGGAAATATTCCATATCCTGATTATAGTGGTAGACACGTAACTGTATATATTTGCCAACCACACAGAGCTCTACATTAAAAACAGTGACTTTGCAAAAGTAAATTATACCTTTTAAAAAAGGAAACACACACACATAAACACACATAAACTTGAGGGATGGAAATGAGGCCATTAGGTTTTTTTTTCTCTCACACTTTTTATTGACCTCATTGTCTTCTAATACATACGGGTCTCCTCCATGTGATGGAGAAATGGCAAGTGTATTACACATAGGTACAGGATTATATCAACCCAGCTTAATAACTTCAGAGAAAAGAAAAAAACTCTGTTTCCAAGTGTCTGAATGTAAAATCCAAGTAAAAGACTCCTTTGGCCCACTCACAGTCAAGTGAACCCTTCTCAGCCAATCACTTTTGACCAAACTGATGGAATGCTATTTTTGGAAACCATGTGTTCATTCTTTTGGCTAGGGAGATGGAGTACAGTAATGAATAGTTCTGCTAGTATCACATGGAGTTCGGTGGGTGGGTCTGGTCCCCAATAGTGGGTATTGATCTTAATGGAAGGTGAGGGGATTCTGGGCAGAACAAGAAAGCTGAGATCGTGTTATTTTTCCATCACTTGGGGGCTTTGGGACAATCAATTGCCACAAGCTGCTGTAGTTAGGCATCCAAACCTGTTACTCCAGGTCTGTTATTCCAAACCGCATCAGAATCAATGGGGACCTGGAGACATAAAGATATTCTTATAGTCTAGAATGGTTATATTTTTGTTATTGTTATATTTTTGTTGTTGGTGGTGGTAGTGGTAGTAGGGGTATGTGTGTGTTTCTTTTTTTGTATCACCAACTCTTCTGAGAATCTGAGAGCTTTAGACCAACTCCTTTGAAAAATATAGGAGGCAGGAGATCACATGCCTGTCTCTCACTTCTCCCCACCACCTCCTAGTTCATGCATCTCAGGTAAGAACTACTATTCTAGACTAGTGGTTCTGCAACAGCATTAACCCACACTAGAATCCCCTGGAGGGCTCATTAGAAACAGACACAAGTGCCCATGTGATCCCAGTACTGCTGGTCCAGGGCCAGACATTGAGAACTACTGCTCTAGATCGTAGACTAATGAGTTTATCACTAGCTGGCCTAAATCATACTTCTCCAATTCTGAAGCTATTTCACAGTGTGAAATTCTCATTTTATGTTAATTGTATCTGCTGCACACTCAATGCCTCTGTCAGGAGTACTGTTGGGAATAACAATAGCAATAAATTAAATAGTTATTCATGTATTGATTCATATCTTATAATTGAACTATTTAAAATATGGGCAGTGTTCGTCTAGGAGGTTGTAGTATAGTGAAGAAGATTGCAGAAAGTTGCCTTTAATATTGCACTTAAAAATCTCAACATTTATTATAAAAAAAAGTCCATAAATGGAAAAGCCTGTTTATTTAAAATGAATTATTTGCATGCTTTTAGATCTTTCACTATGAAAAGGCAAAAACAACAAGAAAAACAAAATACATATTCATGTATTTTTACATAGTTAGGATCAGAATATATAAGCAATTTTATTCCTTACTCTTTTCCTTAACACCTTTTGTGGTATCTCACACCATTACAACCCCTTTAGAAATAAGATTTCTTATTGCAGGCACAAGACTCAATGTTTTAGTTGTCTACTGCTATTGTAACAGAAACACTGGAAGTGGGTAGATTTAATGAAGATAAATTTATTCTCATAATCTAAGAGGCTGGAGGTCTGGATTCAGGGCTCTAGCTTGAGGGTCTCTTTCTCACAACTTTGGGGGAAAATTCTTGTGTCTTTCAACTTCTGTTCCTCAGTACCTTAGAGATCTCTGAGTAGCATCTGTCGTTACCCCATTTTTGCTTCTCTTCTTAATCTGTTTTAATATCTCTTAAGTGGTTAAGTTTAAGATATCTTACACTTACATGGCCTCATTAACATCTTAGAAAATCCGGTTCCCAAGGGAATTACATCTACTGGTATAGGAGTTAGAATTTACAGCACATATTTTTTTGGGGACATCATTCAATCCTTAACACTATTTTATGGAAATGTTAGAATTTGTATAAAGTTTCCATATTTTGTTTTGGTCATGTAGATTGTTTCTGATTTTCAAAGGTAGAAGGATTATATATAATGTTTTGTTCATGCCCTCAAAAATAACTCTGCTTATTTCTTTTAAATAGATAATTTAGTGGTAAAATCACTAGATCTAGGAGTCTGAACTTTCTTAAAGCTGTTTTTTTTTTTTTTTAATTTCTCTACTAATGCTGTGCCTATTAGACCCTAATTATCCAGGTAACCTAGCCAGTTCTGAGGACATTTGCCTGGGGTTTTCCGTTCTGGGAAAATTGAGACATTAAAAGCTAATGGCTGATATGTGGTTACTCCCCAATCTCTTTAAGCCTATTTCTCCTTGCCTTCCATTTCTAGCCATTTTGCTTTTCAATTATAACCTTAAACTACAGCTTATGAAGCAAGCATCCAGAAAGACAGAGATGATTGTGTCACTTGAGGATGCAGACAGGGTGCTTCTTGTAGGTCCACTCTTCTGCAGCATGCTGAGCCCCAAATAGGCACAAGGATTTATAGCATTTGTGGCTGCTTTAAAGTGTTTTAAGTGTTTTGGGCTCAACCGTGTTTTACAAATAATATGCTGAAATCTGAACCCCTAGTACTTGCCAGTATGACTTTATTTAGAAACGGGGTCTTTAGGGATGCAATCAAGTTAAGGCGAGCTCATTAGGGTGGGCACTAATCCAACATAAGTAATGTTCTGATAAGAAGAGAAGAGACACAGGGACATACAAGGAAAGCATCATGTGACAACAGAGGAGAGATTGAAGTGATATTTCTACAAGTCAGGAAATGTCAAGGATTGCTAACCCTACAAGTTTGGAGAGAAGTGTGGAAGAGATTTTTCCCTGGAACCGATAGAGGGAGAAGGCCCTGCTGATACTTGATTTTGGCCTCCACAGCTATGGCAGAGGAAACCTTTGTAGTTTAAACCACCTGGTTAGCGGTAATCTGTTTTTGTAAATCTGGGAAATTAGTACACCGAGAATTTTTTGACTTCCAGGGATCTAAATCTCTCTGTAGATTAGGACCATTCTCTCCCTAACCCCTACTTTCTTCCATAACCTTTGAGGTCATTTCACATGTTTGTTTTCACTACCTGTGCAGGTCAATTTTCACGGGAAGGGAATGATGAGACTCTGAGATTTCTTTGCAGGATTTTTTTTTTTTTTTTTTTAAATTGTGTTTAAGATATGTAGCAAAATATTTGAAATTTTAGTCCTTTTTACATGTACCAAAAAAAAGTAACTAAACTAAACTAAACTAAACTCACTGCCATCTAGTCAATTCTGACTCATAGTGACCCCATTTGGGTTTCTGAGACAGTAAATCTTTATGGAAATAGATTCCCCAGTCTTCTGCAGAATGGCTGGTGAATTTGAACCTCCAACCTTCTGGTTAGCAGTCAAATGCCTTAGGCACTGTGCCACCAGAGTGCTCTTTACATGCACAGTGACTGTTAATTATGTTCATCATGTTCAAACATCACCACTATTTCCAAGTTTTTCCATCCACCCTTAATAGAAACTTTGTGCCAATGACTCCCCATTTGGGATAATTTTCTTAAAGAGTGCTCTTGAAATCACCTGTCGGTGAGAGAAGCAGCAGGATGGGGCAAAGGGAGAATTTGGACTGCAGTAAAATTGCCACAGAGGCCTCTACTGAACCTCAGGGGCACTCTTGAGCTGGGACAGTTCTGCAGAGCTGTCTCAAATTGAAGTACAGCAGTCTGGCCTTCGCACACTCTTGTCGTTAAATAAGGGCTACCCACAGGTCAGGCATGACTCTAGAGAGGACGTTTCCCAAGGACGGACTCAGCTCTGTACCATCTGCACTGATGGTCCTGAAGCTAGGAGAGTAAGGGCCTCCTTCCTGAGGGGGATTTAGTTAATTTGGCTCATGACCCTTCCCTCTATCTTCAGAGCCAGCAACAGTAGGTCTAGTTCTTCTCACATTGAATTGCTCTGACTCTCACCCTCTTTCACATTTGAATACCTTTATGATGGGAGCTCTGGTAGCGTAGTGCCTAAGGCACTTAACTGCTAACCAGAAGGCTGTTGGTTCAAACCCATCAGCCACTCCTCGGAAGGAAGGTTAGGCAATCTACTTCCGTAGTGATACTGCCTCGGAAACCCAAGGAGGGGTCACTATGAGTTGGGTCCGACTCAACGGCATGTAACAACACCATGATTACATTCTGCTGGAGAGAGATGTGGTAGTTTCTTCTGTAAAGAGTTACAGCCTTAACAACCCTCTAGGGAAGTTCTACGCTGTCCTATAGGGTTGCTCTGACTTGGGACCTACTCAGTGGCAGTGGGTTTGGTTTTGGTTGTGTGATTACATTAGATCCACCAGGCTAATCCAAGACAATCTCCTTGTTTTGTCAGCTTATTAGCTAGCTGACAATTCTACCTGCAACTATAACTCTCCCTTACCATGTAGCATAACATATTCACAAGTTTTGAAGATTAGGATGTGGACATCTTTGTGGGGACATCATTCTGCCTGCCACTGTAGGACTCTGCTTATTTAGTCTATCCTTCAAACCTAGACCTCATCATCAGTGTAAGCAGCTAAGGGCTGAGGGATGGTCAAGGGACACTGCTGGGGAAGGTTAGGAAACAGTTTGAACTTGCAGGCTGGGGTGCCCACACAGGCAGACAAGGCCCCTAACAATGACGTTAGAAAAAAGAGCAGAAAGTGAAAGGGGCAGGCTAACAATCCCAGCAAAAAGCCACTATTTGCACCCTTGACTTGGGCCTTGCGCAGTTGGAGGATGGTCTACACCATTAAAATGGAAAATTGTGTTTCATTTGCTGATTAAAGGAAAGTTAACTAGTGTTTAAACCCAAATCTTGTAAGTTCTTTGATATGTTTTAGAAATTAAATCACAGATGTTCCTGTGATCTTGATGCATTTTATGATGCTTTATAGGTTGGCTTTAATTATGTCTTGAGCAA
Organism: Orycteropus afer afer; assembly: GCF_000298275.1. Lineage (NCBI taxonomy): Eukaryota > Metazoa > Chordata > Mammalia > Tubulidentata > Orycteropodidae > Orycteropus > Orycteropus afer. The sequence goes on from NW_006921895.1 coordinate 2,614,734, forward strand.
GATAGGAAATAAATAATATAAATGATTGTTATCAACTTTACTAGAAAATTTCTTTTTTTTTTTCATGCACACAAACTCAGAAATATAGTGTTAATTTATGATTGTAATTAATAATATGAGGGATGACTTACAGGGAAAAGAGAGCCCACATTGTAGTTATCTTCTTTACCTAAAAATTTAGTCCTTATGAAAAACAAAATCTTTTATGCTTATTTCTATGTTGCTAGAGCATTTTCAAGAACTCTAGTGGTGTAGTGCCTAAGGCACTGGTGTCATTTGATTACCAACCAGATAGCTGGTGGTTCAAACCCACCAGCCATTCCTTGGAAGGAAGGTTGTGCAAACTATTTCCTTGGAAACCCAAAGAGGGGCACTATGAGTCAGATCATAGTCAGATCGACAGCAGTGGGTTTTTAGAGAGTATTTTCAGGTAATCAGAACATATCCACAGTAAGCCAGCATCTTTATTCTTCTAAGCCACAAAACCTGGTACCCAACTTCAGTGATTCTGAATCTTGTCAGTGTGAATAGCCACATAATTTATTACTCTACAGTGCAAGTGTCCAAGTAGCCATAGCATAAAATAAAATGATTTTGATATTAAATGGCAGGATGATGGGGTTCCAGAAAGAGTTTAAGCATCTGCATCTTATGTGTCTCAGAATTTGACACCTTCCTTAATCTGAAGATTAGTTAAAATTTTGTTTGCCAGGTTTTCTCTTTTTATCCTTGAAGATGTATTTCTGTCCTTGTAACTCTTCAAGGCTAAACTGAGGTGCTGTAGCTAAGCTTGAATATTTACTTTCCTAAGTCTTCATTGTCAGAGCTCTTGTGGCACATTGGATAAAGCATTCAGCTGCTAATCAAAAGGTCAGGAGTTCAAATCCACCAGCCACTCCCTGGGAGAACATGAGACAGTCTGCTTCCATAAAAGTTTATATCCTCTGAAACTCTATGAGGCAGTTCTTCTGTGTCCTATAGGGTCACCATGAGTCAGAATCAGTACTACGACAATGGGTTTTTTTGTTTTGTTTTGTTTCAAAGTCTCCATTTTATTTTATTAGCTTTTCTCTCTCATTCCTCTTTGTGATATGGCTTAACAGTTCCCAGAGTGAAATCTTAGCCCTTTTTGACCCTTAATTCCAATTTCTGCATTGCCAAGAGGTGCTTGTTACTGTTAGTTCAATTTTCTAGGAAATTTTAAAATAAAGCATTCCCAGCTGCTGACTTTGTGTGAGGAGTCCAGCAATAGCCTCAGCTCATTTTCCCGTGGAATGGAGGTGAAGCACCTCTCATGCAACACCCACAAGGCTTATGCTTGGTTGATTAATTGAAAAAATTAAAAAAAAGGCATTTAAAGCAAGGACTCATAAAAAATGATTCATACATACCTTAAACATTTTTATTTTAACTTACAACATATAAGTTGACATTCATTTGCCAATCTTTGATGTAAAACCAAGTCTTTTCTCTGACTACAGGTTTCTTAATTGGTGTTATGTGTTCTCACTCTTACATAAATCATACCCTGAATGGATCCCTGAAGATTTCCAATTTCAGTTTCTTTATATTGAAGCAAGAATTAAAATGAATTCCAAAACAATATGATTGAATCATCCTTCTGGGTGGTTACAATTTCTCACCAAGTCCTTCACAGCTTACTCAACCACTCCTAATTCAACAAAACATTTTTATTGGCTCACTTCCATGAAATCATTCTGAAGCACTTGACTTATTTTTCATGGAAACCTCTTGTTGTGCACTCATATTTCATCAATTAACATAATATTTAATACACAGTATTATTGAATACACAATCAAAATTCTAATAAATACATTTGGGAATAATAAACCCAGCTGACTCTTGGCAAGCATGTAAGTTATCAAATCAGAGGAGAAGCTGGCTTACTTGAGAAAAGCTTTGGCTGAGGGGTGCCAGAGTTTGAGCCACTACAGGTGAACATGGCTGTGCCCTGCCCTTGACACTCTGGTCCACTGTGGAGGTCACCTGCAGCCTTGGTGCCTTTCTCCCTCAAATGCCCATGTTTTTCTAGCAGAGGGAAGTGTGAAAATGCTAGGGAGCTAACATCGCTAGAAGCAAGTTAAACACTCAGTGAATGGCATACATGAGGGATGAAGTTGATGTAAAAATACTCTACCTCTCTTCCTCTTCAGTGGAACTGTCCTTATATAGATTCTACACAGTCTCCCAGCTGCCAACAGTAGTCACTGTTCATTAATACCTTTTATTTGGCTCCCATGAGGCACTGGTGGTTCAGTGGTAAAATTCCTGCTTTCCATGCAGGAAGCCCAGGTCAAATCCCAGCCAGTGCACCTTATGTGAACCCCTCAGGTTTGTCAGTGGAAGCTTGTGTGTTGCTGTGATGCTGCACAGGTGTCAGTGGACCTTCCATACCAGACAAGTAGAAAGAAAGGCCTGAAAATCTACTTCTGGAAATTAGTCAGGGAGAACCTTATGGATCACAGTGGTCTGATCTACAAACAATCATGGCGATGGCACTGGACCAGGTAGTGCTTTGTTCCATTGTGCATGGAGTCACCCTGAGTTGGGACCAACTCGAAGGCAGCTAACAACCATATGACTCCCATTCCCTATGGGCTTCCTGGTATTGCCTCCCAAATAAGCAATTTGCACCCAAATCCTTGATGCTAGTTCTTCTTTTGGAGGAAACCTAAACCAAGATAAGTACCAATAAGTATGTTGTATAGAGAGACCACAGAGAATTCATCTGGTGAGTGGATTAAATGGAAGATATTAAAGAAAACTACTATTCTAGGAAATCTTCCAATTTGGTCTCTCTTTTCAAATTGCCCATATAGTATTTTCTTGCAACCAGCTTTTTATCTTTTTGCAAGCTCTATGAAAACATGTCCTGGGAAAAATGTGACAAGCTTCTGACTGGACAAGAGATTGACTGGTGTCACGTCTCAGTCCTGGTCTTAGTTCATTTCTTTAAGTATCCATTTTCCTTGAACTTTACAAGACTTCCATATCTTCCGTGTCCCAGTTTCTGTTCCCAACCTGAGTTTTTGCTCTGCTTCACCTAGACCTTCAGTTTATCAGATGTTCTGATCAATTAGCCAAGATTCCTCTCTTGAAATTATGCCCTGAAGCTTCTGTCTCAGCTTCCCAATTTGTATCTTTTCTACTCCCATCCTTCTCTTCCTCTAGATTTTGGTCATGGCCCTCAGACTCTTCCTTCATAGGGGAACTTGAGGTAGTATGTCTAATGCACTGTTCCATGAGTGCTCTTCTGTAAAACTTACCTTTGTACCAAATCCCATCTACTGCCTTTGAGTAAATTCTGCCTCTCAGTAATCTTATAAGACATAGTAGAACTGCCCCATGTTGTTTCCAATCTGTAAATTTTCATGTAAGAAGACTGTCACATCTTTTTCCCATTTCTATCACTTTTTGTTGTTAGGTAACATTGAGTCAGTTCTGAATCATAGCAACCCTATGTACACCAGAACAAAATACTACCTGATCCCACAATATCCTCATAATCATTGCCAAGTTTGGATCCATTGTTGCAGCCTCTCTGTTATTCCATCTCCTGGAGGGTCTTCCTCTTTTTGCTCACTCTCTGCTTTACTAAGCATGATGTCCTTCTCCAAGGACTGAACCCTCCTGAAAAGATGTTCAAAGTGTGAGACAAAGTCTAGCCATCCTGGCTGCTAAGGAGATTTCTGCCTATACTTTTCCGAGACAGATTTGTTAGTTGTTCTGGCAGTCCATGGTGTATCCAATATTCTTGACCAACATCATAATTCAAAGGCATCCGTTATTCTTCAGTCTTCTTTATTCATTTTCTAGCTTCTGAATGCATATGAAACAATTGAAAATATGGCGTGGGACAGTCACACATTAGTCCTTAAGGTGACATCTTTGCTCTTTAACACTTTTAAGAGGTCTTTTGCAGCAGATTTTCCCAATGCAATGTGTCATTTGATTTCTTGACTGCTGTTTCTGTGGACATGATTTGTGGATCCAAGTAAAATGGAGTCCTTAACAACTTCAATGTTTTCTCCATTTATCATGATTTTGCTTATTGGTGAGGATTTGTGTTTTCTTTATGCTAAAATACTGAAGGCTGTAGTCTTTAATTGTCATCAGTAAAAGCTTCAAGTCCTCTTTGCTTTCAGCAAGTTGTGCCATTTGTATATCACAGGGTGTTAGTGAGTCTTTGTCTAATCCTGATCTTGTGTTCTTCTTCAGATAGTATAGCTTCTCAGATTATTTGTTCAGCATACAGATTGAACAAATATGATGAAAAGATACAACCCTGATGCATACCTTTCCTGATTTTAAACCATAGTAGTCCCTTCTTCTTCTTCCTTTTTTAATTTTTTTTATAGTGATTTGGATGAAAGTTTACAGAGCATGTTCATTTTCCATATACCAGTTCATACGCATTTTGTCTCATGACATTGACTTCAATTTCCCACAATGCAACAGCTCTCTTCTCACTTCCTCCCCATAGTTACCTCTTCCGGTTATCCTTCCCTGTGCATATACTGCCCTTCTGTTCTCCCATAACTGAGCTCTCCAAGGAGTATATCTACCTGATGTAAATGTTCAGACCGTATTCCTGTCATTCATTTGGCTGGAAGCCACAGGAGTGAGTTCAATTCCAGAGCTGAAGGGCAGCTGGGGACCATAGTCTCAGGGGTTCCACCAGGCTCTATCAGACCAGCAAAACTGGTCTCTCTCTCTTTTATTATTATTATTTTGAGTTGTGTTCCACATTGTTCTTCCACTCTATCCAGGATCTTCAACACAGATTCCCCTCTGAGTGGTTAGTAGTCCCTTCTTCTATGTGAATGACTACCTCTTGATCTATGTTCATGTTCCACATGAGCACAATTAAGTGTTCTGGAATTCCCAATCTTCACAATGTTATTCATAATTTGTTATAATACACAAAGTTGAATGCCTGTGCATAGTCAGTAAAACACAGGTAAAAAGCTTTCTGATATTGTCTGCTTTCAGAGAAGATTCATCTGATAGTCAGGATCCATCTGACATCAGCAATGATATCCCTCATTCTATGTCCTCTCCTGAATCCAGCTTGAATTTCTGGCAGTTCCATGTTGATATACTGCTGCAACCATTTTTGAATTTTCTTCAGCAAAATTTTACTTGCCTGTGATACTAATAGTATTGTTAGATAATTTCTACATTCTGTTGGATCACCTTTCTTTGGAATGGACACAAATATTGGTCTCGTCTCATTGGTTGACTAAAAACCAAATGACACCCACTGCAATCTAGTCGATTTGAACTCATAATGATCCACATTGGGTTTTCAAGGTGGTAAATCTTTATGGAAGATTGTCCCATCTTGCTTCTGCAGAGTGGCTGGTGGGTTTAAACCACCAACTTTCTGGTTAGTAGTCAAATGCCTTAGGTACTATGCCACCAGAGTTTGTTGGTTGGTTGACCAGATAGCTATATTCCAAATTTCTTGGCATAGATAAGGAATGCCTTCAGCATTGTAACTTTTTGTTGAAACATCTGAATTGATATTTCATCACTTTCTGGAATCTTGTTTTTCACCAATGTCTTCAGTGCTGTTTGGACTCCTTCCTTCAATAATTGATTCTTGATCATATGCTACCTCCTGAAATTTTTTAGTGTCAACAATGCTTTTTGGTACAGTGATTCTGTGTATTCTTTCCATTTTTCCTTGATGTTTCTTTCATAATTCAGTATCGAGCTCATAGAATTCTTTAATATTGCAACTGAAAGCTTGAATTTTTCTTAGCTTGAAAAGTGTTAAATGTGTTGTTTTAGTTTTCTAACTCCAGGTTTTTATACATTTCACTGTAATAATTTACTTTGTCTTCTCCAGTTGTTTTTGAAATCTTCTGTCCAGTTCTTTACTTCATTTCTTCTGTTCACTATAGCTACTGTACATTCAAGGGAAATTTTCAGCATCTCTTCTGACATCCATTTTGGTCTTTTCTTTCTTCCCTGTCTTTTCAATGACCTTTTTCTTTCTTAATGTATGATGTCCTTGATGTCATCCCTCAACTTGTCTGGCCTTGGTCGTTTTTCCAATGTGGCAAGTTTATTCTTGAAGTGGTCTCTAAACTCAGTTGGGGCATCCTTAAGGTCATACTTTGGCTCTTGTGGACTTGTTTTAATTTTCCTCAGCTTCATCTTGAGCTTGCATATATGCAATTGATGGTCTGTTCCACAGTTGGTCCCTGGCCTTGTTGTGACTGATGATATTGAGCTTCTCTATGTGTCTTTTCACAGATACAGTCAATTTTATTTCTGTGTATTCTATGCAGTGAGATCCATATCACTGTTTATATTGTTTAAAAAAAGGTGCTTGCAATGAATAAGTCATTGGTCTTGCAAAATTCTGTCATGCAATCACTGGCATAGTTTCCATCACAAAGGATTTATTTTCTGATAATTTACCAGACATTCTTCTTTGTTTCCAACCTTTGCATTTGAATCACCAATAATTGTCAATGCACCTTGATTGCATGTTTAATCAATTACAGACTGCAGAAGTCAGTAAAAAATTTCAATGCTTCATCTTTGGCATTAATGATTGGTGCATAAATTTGAATAATAGTCATATTAATTGGTCTTCCTTAGGAATATGGATATTATCCATATTATCCATATCCACATCCACTGATAGCATTGCACTTCAGGATAGATCTTGAACTGTTCTTTTTGATGAAGAATGTAATGCCATTCCTCTTCAGTTTGTTATTCTCAGCATAGTAGACAATATATATGATTGTCTTATCCAAAATGGCCAATTCCAGTCCATTTTAGTTCACTAATGCCTACGATTATGCATTTATTTTGGTGACTTCCAATTTTCCTAGATTCATACTTTATATATTTCACATTCTGATTGTTAATGGATATTTGCAGCATTTCTTCTCATTTTGAGTCATGCTGCATTAGCAAATGAACATCCCCAAAATTTTACTCCATCTATGTCATTAAGGTCAACTCTAATTTGAGGAAGCAGGACTTCCCCAGTTGTATTTTGATTGTCTTCCAACATGAGGACTTGTCTTCTGGAATTAGATTAGACAATGTTCTACCACTATTCATAAGATTTTCACTGTCCCGTTAAGTGATCAGAAATACATCACCATGTCCTTTGTCTGGAAACGCCACTAAAACCTGTCCACCATGGGCGACTCTGCTGGTTTTTGAAATGTTGGTGGCATAGCTTCCAGCATCACAGAAGCATGAAAGCCACTGCAATACAACAAACTGTCAGATAAGTGGTCTAATGCTTAGAGCCATTTAAATGTTTTTCTTCAAAGATACACAATATTGAATGAATGCTATTTCAGAAACAGAACAAAACTATTGAACTCTCTCCTCCATTCTTAAGAACAAGTGTTTGGATTGTAAAGTGATTGAACCACACTCTATTCTTTCTTATTAATGGAAAATTGGCCATAAATTGCCGAGGCGTGACTAGCTCATTTCCCAACACAGCTGCAAATGCTTTATGCTGGAATCACTTTCAATTTCTCAGGATGAAAGGAGAAAACTCTGCAAAACTGACACCTCTCTAAACAGTACCTCAAGTAACTCTCTACAGACAATGACTATTCTGACTCAACAACTAATTAAAGATAGTGCCCTTCTGACAAAGATCTCTTTATTAGAGTGCCTATGTTTATTGTCTTATGGTATGGTGGACTCAGCTGTAATGCAAACTTTGAGAAGGCAAGCAATAAACATTTTTTTTTTAATTTTAAAAATAATAAAAAATGCATATCCCTAGGAAGTACTCTGTATTTAATGCACAATATCAAAACCAAACCCATTGTTATCAAGTCAATTCCAACTCATAGGGACCGTATAGGGCAGAGTAGAACTGCCCCGTAGGATTTCCTTGGCTGTAAATCTTTGCAGAAGCAGACTGCCACATCTTTCTCCCATAGAGTGGCTGCTTGGTTATCAGCTTTCAATTAGCAGCTGAGAACTTAACCACTGCAGAACCAGGACCTCTCTAAGCACAACATCTCATAATACTGTATTAAAATTTTTCTCTACTTAATTGTGATTTGGGTAAAAGTTTACAGAGCAAATTCAACATTTCAGACACATTTTATTTCCTGACATTGACTGCAATCCCCATAATGTATTCTTCCCACTTCCTCCCTATGGTTACCTTTTCACTGTGTCATTCTTTCCTATGCATTCCTTCCCTATGAACTATCTCCCTGCGCAAATGCTGTCCTTCTGATCTCCCATGGTTGATTCTTCTAAGAAGTGTACCTACCTGGTGTAATTGTTTACCTCATGTTGTTGTTGTTGTTATGTGCTGTCGAGTCGGATCCGACTCATAGCAACCCCTCCTTGGATTTCCGAGGCAGTATCCCTCCGGAAATAGATTGCCCTACCTTCCTTCTGAGGAGTGGCTGGTGGGTTTGAACTGCCAGCCTTCTGGTTAGCAATCAAGTGCCTTAGGCACTATGCTACCAGAGCTCCCTGTTTACCTCATAGTCCTAATATTTGGCTGGAAGTTAAGTGCAGGAATGAGTTCAATTCCAGGCCTGAAGGGTGACTAGGGGCCATAGTCTTGGGGGTTTCACCAGTCTCTGCCAAAACAGTAAACTTGGTCTTTTTATTTATTTATTTATTTATTTATGATTTTGAGTTTTGTTCCACATTTTTCTCCCATTCTATCCAGGATATCCAACACTGATCCTTTCTGAGTGGTTGGTAGTTGTAATCGAGCACCATCTAGTTTTTCTGGTCTTAGGGTTATATAGGCTGTGTTTCCCATGGTCCACTAACCCTTGGATTAATTGTTTCCAGATTCTTTGATTTTTTTCACCCTGTTTTGCTTTGTGTACTATGTTATGCCGGTTGATCTTGATCTCCTCCTCTACCATGGTCCTGATCCCAGGGGCCCAGAAAATCACTCTCTCAAAGTGTTTAGCTGTGGCTAAAAAGCTATCGTAATTTTGCTCCCTGTTTGCTCTATCATACAAATGGGCATTCTTATAGCATATACACAGAGAAATGTAGACATGTCATCTACCAAGCTTGTATATCCCCTTTTGCCTGCCTAAAATTGATCATTTTGCCTGTCTACATATGTATCCACCTGTAGATTAGTGTTTGTTATTACTGATAATGCAGTATTTTGTATGTAAAAGTATCCATCTTTGTTTTCTGTACCTCTTGTGCACTTTTCTATTTCTTTCTTTTCCTTAGTGTTATTGTACTGGTCACTCACTTTTGGTATATTGCCTTTCTCTTCACCCAAATCAATACATGCCTCTTACCTACTTAACAATTTTCCCTCTCATCACTAATAACCAACAAAGAAATTTCCTTCCATATGTAAACATTTTCTTGACTTTTTAAATTAGTGGACTCATAAAATTTTTGTCCACATGCAGTTGACTTATTTCACTCAGCATAATGTCCTCTAAGTTTGTCCACATTATAAGGTGTTTCCTGGATTCTACATTGTTCTTTAGTGTTGCATCGTATTCCATTGTGTGTATGCATCATGTAGTTTGGTTATCCATACCTCCATTGATGGGCACTTAGGTTGTTTCTCTTTGCTATTGTGAATAGTTTTGCAATGTACATGGATGTGCATATATCTGTTTGGGTCTCAGCTCTCACCTCTTTAGGATATATACCTAGTTGTAGGATTAGTGGATCAAACGGTATTTCCATTTTCAACATTTTAAGAAAGTGCCATACCATTTTCCACAGTGGTTGTACCATTTTACAACCAGAACAGCATGATTATAAGAGTCCCAGTTGCACCGCAGTCTTACCAGCATCGTTATTTTCTGTCATGTTGGACTTTGTTATTATTACTAGGGTGAGACATTACATCATTGTAGTTTTCATTTTTATCTCTCTAAAAGTTAATGATTGTGAACATTTTTTCATGTGCTTCTTGGCTGCCTGAATATCTTCTTTGATGAAGTATTTGTTTACGTCTTCTGATCATTTTTGAATTGGACAGTTTGTCTTTTGATGTTGAGGTGTTGGAATTTTCTGTAAATTTTAGAGATAAGTCCCTTTTTTTAATAATCTTTTTATTTATTTATTCTTTATTGTGATTTGGGTGAAGATTTACAGAGCAAATTCACTTTCCATACAGCAGTTCACATATACTTTGTCTGTCATTGACCACAGTTTACCACAATGCAACAGCTCTCCTCCCACTTCCTCCCCATAGTTACCTCTTCCCAGTGACCATCCCTCCATACTCTCCTGCGCCCTGAGCTATCTCCCTGTGCATAAGCAGCCCTTCCTTCTCCCATGATTGTTCTCTCCAGGGTGTATGTCTACTTGAGGTAAATGTTTAACTCACATGCCTGTACATTGTTTGGCTGGAAACCACAGATGTGGGTTCAATTCCAAACCTGAAGGGCAGCTAGGGGCCATAGTCTCAGTGGTTCCACCAGGCTCTATTGGACCAGCAAAACTAGTCCCCACCTTCTTTTTTTTTTTCCTCCAAATGATTTTGAGTTTTGTTCCACGTTGTTCTCCCTCTCTATCCAGGATCTCCTACCTCCCTTCCAGGTGGATGACAGTGGTAGTCAGGCACCATCTAGTTCTTCTGGTCTCATAGTTGTATAGGTTGCAGATCAGATGGTGTACCAGTCGCTAGGAATGATTGTTTCCATTAATTTTGGTTTTCTTCTTTCTTCTTTGCTCTTGATGAGGAGAGACCCATCGTTGCAACTAGATGGCAGCTTGCTAGCTTTTAAGATCCCAGTCACTACTTGCCAAAGTAGGAGGTGGAACAATGTTTTGTATAGTATGTTATGCCAATTGGGCTTGATGTCTCCTGCGAATAAGTCCCTTGTTGAATAAGGTGTTGCCAATATTTATTTTTTTCCCCCAAATTGGTAGGTTTACTTTTTATTCTTTGGGAGAAGTTTTTTGATACATGTAAGAATTTAATTTTTAGAAGGTTCCAGTCATCTAGTATATTTTCTACTAGTTGTACATTTTTAGTTATGTTTGATAGTCTATTTATGCCATATATTAGGCCCCTAAGTTTGCCCCTATTTTTCTTTGATAAACTTTCTAGTTTTAAGACTAAAAACCAAACACACTGCCGTCGAGTCAGATCTGACTCATAGTGACCCCTCCTTGGGTTTCTGAGGTGTTGTCACTACGTAAGTAGAATGCCCAAACTTCCTTCTGAGGAGTGGCTGGTTGGTTTGAACTGCCATCTTTCTGATTAGCAGTGAAATGCCTTCTAGTTTTAGGTTTTACATTTAAGGTTTTGATCCATTTTGAGTTCTTTTTTTGTATATGGTATGATGTATAGGTCTTGTTTCATTTTTTTTCCAAATGAATATCCAGTTTGCCAGCACCATTTGTTATAAAGACTGTCTCTTCTCCATTTAATGAGTTTCAGCCCTTTGTCAAAGATCACCTTTCCACAGGTGGATGGATCTATTTCTGGGTTCTTATTTCTGTTCCAATGGCCAATGTGTTTGTCATTATCCCAACACCAGGCTGTTTGACCACCTTGGATATATGGTAAGTTTTGAGATTGGGGAGTGTGAGGCCTCCTACTTTGTTCTTCTTCTGTAGTGCTTTGCTTATCCTTGGTCTCCTTCCTTTCCATATAAAAATAATGACTGTTTTTCCCATGTCCTTAAAGAATGCTGATGGAATCTGGGTTGAGATTGCATTGAATCTATAGAAGGCTTTGGGTGGTATTGACATTTTCACAATGTTCAGTCTTCCTATCCATAGTGTGATATGTTCTTCTATTTCTATATATCTCTTATAGTTTCTTGAAGTAGCATTTTGTAGTTTTATTTGTATAGACATTTTGTGTCCCTGGTATGATTTACTCCTAAGTATTTTATCTTTTTGGTTGTTATTGCTGTTAGGTGCCAAGTCAGCTCCAACTCATAGTGACCCTGTGAACAATAGAATGAAACACTGCCTGGTCCTGCACCAGCCTCACAATCCTTGCTATCCTTGAGCCCATCATGGCAGCCACTATGTCAGTCCATTTCATTGAGGGTCTTCCCCTTTTTTGCTGCCCCTTCATTTTACCAAGCATGATATCCTTCTCCAGGGAATGGTCCCTTCTGACAACATGACAAAAGCTGGTCAAAGTTTGGCCATTTTTGCTTCTAGGTTGCATTCTGGCTGCACTTCCTCCAGGACAGCCTTTTAGTTCTCTGGAAGTCCATGGTACTTTCAGTATTCTTTGCCAGCACCACAACTCAAAAGCATAAACCTTTTTTTTGGTCTTCCTTATTCATTGTCCAGGTTTCAAATGCATATGAGAAGATTGAAAATACCACGGTTTGGGTTGGGTGCACCTTAGTCTTCAAAGAGACATCTTTGCTCTTCACCACTTGAAAGAGGTCTTTTGCAGCAGATCTGCACAGAGTAGTATGTCATCTGATTTCTTGACTACTGCTTCCATTAGTGTTGATTATGGAACTAAGTAATATGAAATCTTTGACAACTTCAATCTTTTCTCCATTTATTGTGATGCTGCTTATTGGTCTAGTTGTGAGGATTTTCATTTTCTTTGTGTTGAAGTGTAATCCATACTGCAGACTGTAGTCTTTAATCTTCATCAGTAAGTGCTTTAGGTCATCTTCACTGTCAGCAAGCAAGGTTGTGTTGTTTGCATATCATAGGTTGTTAATAAGTTTTCCGCCAGTCCTCATGCCACATTCTTCTTCATATAGTACAGCTTCTCGGATTATTTGCTCAGCATACAAATTGAGTAAGTATGGTGAATGGATACAACCCTGATGCACTCCCTTCCTGATTTTAAATCATGCAGTATCCTGTTGTTGTGTTCGAATGACATCCTCCTGGTCTATGTACAGGTTCCTCATGAGTACAATTAAGTGTTCTAGAATTCCCATTCTTCTCAATGTTATCCATAATTTGTTATTACCCACACAGTTGAATGCTTTTGCATAATCAGTAAACAGAAGTAAACAGCTTTCTGATATTCTTTGCTTTCAGCCCTGATCCATCTGACATCAGCAATGATATACCTTGTTCCATGTCCTCTTCTGAATCCAGCTTGCTCCTCTGGAAGTTCCCTGTCAATATACTACTTCAACATTTTTGAATTAATCTTCAGAAAAGTTTTACTTACTTGTGGTATTAATGATATTGTTTCATAATTTCCATTCTGTTGAATCACCCTTCCTCAGAATGGGTACAAATATGGGTCTTTTCCAGTCAGTTGACCAGGTAGTTGTCTTTCCTCCAATATGGTATCTCCTGGTTGTAATATCTCAACAGGTATTCTGTCAATTCCAGGAATTTTATTTTTCACCAATTCCTTCAGTGCAGTTTTGACTTCTTCCTTCAGTGCCATTGGTTCTTGATATGCCACCTCCTGAAATAGATGAACATCAACCAATTCTTTTTGGTGCAGTGACTCTGTGTATTGCTTCCATCTTCTTTTGACATTTCCTGCATCAATCAATATTATGGCCACAGAATCCTTCAGTATTGCAACTCAAGGCTTGAATATTTTCTTCAGTTCTTTCAGCTTGAGAAATGCCAAGTGTGTTCTTCCCTTTTGGTTTTATAATTCTAGGCTTTTGCACATTTCATTGTAATAATTGGCTTTGTCTTCTTGAGCTGCTGTTGGAAATCTTTTATTCAGCTCTTTTATCTTGTCATTTCTTCCATTTACTTTAGCTACTCACCATTCAAGAGCAAGTTTCAGAGTCTCTTCTGACATCCATTTTGGTCTTTCCTGTCTTTTTAATGACCTTTTGCTTTCTTCATGGATGATGCTCTTGATGTCATCTCAAAATTCTTTTGATTTTTGGTCATTGGTGTTCAGTGCTTCAAATCTATTCTTTAGATGGTGTCTAAATTCAGGGGAGATATAATCAAGGTCATATTTTGGCTCTTGTGGACTTGTTTTAATTGTCTGCATCTTCAACTTGAACTTGAATATGAGCAGTTGATGGTCTGTCCCACAGTCAGCTCCTAGCCTTTTTTTGGCCAAAGATACTGAGTTTCTCCACACCTCTTTCCACAGATGTAATCAATCTGATTCCTGTGTGCTCTCACTGGCAAATTCCACATGTGTAGCCACCATTTATGTTGTTGAAAAAACATCTGCAATGACTAAGTCATTGGTCTTGCAAAATTCTACCATGCGATTTCCATCATCAATTCTGTTACCAAGGCTTTATTTTCCAAGTACTGGTGATTCTTCCATGTTTCCAACTTTCACATTCCAATCACAAGTAATAATCAACATATCTCAATTGCATATTTGGTCAATTTCAGACTGCAGAAATTGGTAAAAATCTTCAGTTTTCTTGTCTTTGGCTTTGGTAGTGGTAAATTTGAATAAAGTAATATTAACCAGTCATCCTTGTAGGTGTATAGGATATTATCCTATCACTGACAGCACTGTACTTCAGGATAGATCTTGAAACATTCTTTGGGATGAAAAATGCCACACCATTCCTTTTCAGTTTGTCATTCCTGGCATAGTAGACCATATGATTGTCTGATTCAGAATGACAAAAACAGTAGATTACAGCTCACTAATGCCTAGGATATCAATCTTTATGTGTTCCATTTCATTTTTTACAACTTCCAATTTTCCTAGATCCATACTTCATACATTCCATGTTCCAGTTATAAATGGATGCTGGCAGTTATTTCTTCTCATTCTGAGTCATGTCACATCAGCAAATGGAGGTCCCAAAAGCTTTACTTCATCCATGTCATTAAGGTTGGCTCTACTCTGAAAGAGAGCTCTGGTAGCACAGTGCCTAAGGCACTTGACTGCTAACCAGAAGGCTGGTGGTTCAAATCCACCAGCCACTTCTCAGAAGGAAGATGGGGCAATCTACTTCCATAGTGATACTGCCTCGGAAACCCAAGGAAGGGTCACTATGAGTTGGGTCTGACTCCACGGCATATAACAACAACAACTACTACTACTCTGAAGAGGCAGCTCTTCCCCAGTAGTATTTTGAGTGCCTTCTAATCTGAGGGCCTCATCTTCTGGCACTACATCAGACAATGTTTAAGAAGAATTCATAAAGTTTTATAGTAATATATGAGATGGTGTTTCACTGCTATTCATAAGGTTTTCACTACTAATACTTTGAGAAGTGGATGGTCCCTTCCTTCTTCTGAGTCTATCTTAGTCTGGAAGTTCTACTGAAACCTGGCCACCATGGGCATTTGCTGCTGGTATTTGAAATACCAGTGGCATAGCCTCCAGCCTCACAACATCATGCAAAATACCTCAATACGACAAACTGATAGATGAGTGGTGGATAGCTTTTTGGTAGCTATTGTAAATGGTATTTTCCTTATTTCCTCTTCAGAGATCACTTTTTTTAATGTAGAGGAATCTAACTCATTTTTGTATGTTGATCTTGTATCCCACCACTATGCTGAATCTTTCAATTAGTTCCAATATTTTTCTTGCTGAGTTTCTGGTATTTTCTTTTCTTTTAATTCTATTGTGCTTTGGGAGCAAATTTACAAAGCAAATTTGTTTTGCATTCAACAGTTCATGCACATTTGATTTCACTCCCTGATTACCATCCCCACCCGTGAAAAACTCTCCTCCACTCTCCTCCCTGTGACTATTCCCTCCCCATGACCTTTTTAACTATGCATTCTTGTCTGTCCCGCTTTCCTTCTATGTAAAAGCTGCCCCTATGGTGTCTCATGGCTGATTGCTCTAAGGGGTGCATCTCCCTAGAATAGCTGGGTACATTGCCTTGGCATAGGTGTTCTGCATGTAAGTCTCTGCTGTTGGGCCAAGAGCCAATCTGTGAGAGTGAGTCCATTTCCAGGCTGAAGGGTAACATGGGGCCATGGTCTCAGGGGTTCCACCAGTCTCTATTCAACCAGTTAGTCTGGTCATTTTTGTGTTTTTGGATTTTGTTCCACATTTTTCCTCCTACTCTATCCAGGATCTCCAGTTTTGATCACTTTCTGAGTGGTTGGCATTGGAAGCCAGGCACCATCTAGACGTTCTGGTCCAGGGTCATGAAGGCTGAGGTCCTCATGGTCCATCTTATCCTTGGACTAATTGTTTCCAGATGCTTTTGATTTTCTTCACTCTTCTTTAATTCAGATGAGAGGAGGCCAATAGTTGCATCTTAGTTGGCTGCTTAAAAGCTTTTAAGACTCCAGTTGCTGATAACATAGTAGGTTGTAGAACAAGATTTTATGTACCAAGGTTGGACAATCTACTTCTGTAGTGATACCACCTCGGAAACCCAAGGAGGGGTCACTATGAGTTGGGTCCAACTCAATGGAACATAACAAAAACAACATGTTGTGCCAATTGAGCATGCATGATGTCCCCTGAGACTATGGTCCAGAATCCATTGGCCTGGTGATTCTCCCTCTCCAGGTGTTTGGTTGTCTCTGAGAAGTTACTCCAATTCTGTCTTCTGTTGCTTCTGTTGTAATATATGTGGCTAATTTTGTAGCTCAAGTATATATGTAAGATTATCTTTAGCCAAATCTATCCTTGGTCTAGGGTATATTCCTGTTTGCCCACCCCCACCTGATCTTTTCACCTGTCTATGCATTTATCTGTAACCTGGTGTTTGGTGTTAGTGGTAATGCAGTACTGTGTATGTACTAGTACTTGTCTCTGTTGTTTATGTCTTATGTACACTTTCCAGTGTCTTTCCTTTCTGCAGTGTCACCTTGTTAGTCACAGATTCTTTCCATACTGTCTCTCCACTCACCCAAAACAACATGTGACCCCCAACTAGCCCCAAATTTTCTCTATCATTCCCTTCCATTCATGGTAATCAAAAAAGTGAATATCCTTCCCTAAGTAGAAACTTTCCTTGACATTTTACAATAATGGGCTCATACAATATTTCTACGTATAGGATCATATCATCTGCAAATAAGAATAGTTTTACTTCTTCTTTACCAACTTTGATGATTTTATTTCCCCCAGTCTTGCCTTATTGCCCTGGCTAGGACTTCAATACAATGTTGAATAGAACTGATGACAGAGGGCATACTAATCTCATTCCTGTTCACAAGGGGGAATGCTTTCAGTCTCCCTCCATTGTGAATAACGTTGGCTGTTGGTTTTACATATATATCCTTTACTATGTTGAGGAATTTTCCTTCTATTCTTATTTTGTTACTGAGAGTTTTTATCGGGAATTGGTGATGGATTTTATCAAATGCTTTATCTGCATTGATTGATATGATAATATGGTTCTTTACCTTTATTTCACTTATGTGATGGGTCACATTGATTGGTTTTCTAATGTTGAACCATCCTCGCATACCTCGGATGAATCCGACTGAGTAATGATATATTATTTTTTTATATATATGTTGGAGTCTGGTAACATAGTGCCTAAGGCACTTGACTGTTAACCAGAAGGCTGATGGTTCAAGCCCACCAGCCACTCCTCAGAAGGAAGGTTGGGCAATCTACTTCCATAGTGATACTGCCTCGGAAACCCAAGGAGGGATCTCTTATGAGTCCAGTCCAACTCGGCAGCAAATAACAACAACAACAACTTTGGCAAAGATTTTGTTGAAGATTTTTGTGTCTATATTCATGAAGGATGTTGATCTGTAATTTTCCTATCTAGTTGTGTCTTTGTCTGGTTTGGTATCAGTGTTTTGCACACTTCATAAAATGCATAAAATGAGTTTGAGAGGACTCCATCCTTTTCTATGTTCTAGAAATAGTTTGAGTAGGATTGGTGTCAGTTCTTTTCTGAATGTTTGGTAGAAGTCTCCGGTGAAGTCATCTGGTCCAGGATTTTTTTTTTTTAGTTTGTAGTTTTTTATGACCTGTTCAATTTCTTCTTTTATTATGAGTATACTCAAATTTTGTACCTCCATCTGTGTTAGTAATATATATTATCTATATATATGTATATCTATATATACCTATTTCCTTTCTTATTTGTGTTATTTGCATCTTCTCCTTCTTTTCTTTTGTAAAATTTGCTAGTGGTTTGTTGATTGTATTGATCTTTTAAAAAATCAACTTCTAGTATTCTTGATCCCATTGTTTTTCTATTTCATTTATTTCTACTTGAATCTTTATTATTTCCTTTCTTCTTGTGACTTTAGGCTTTTTTGCTATCCTTTTTTTTAATTATCGGAGATGGTGGATTGAGATATTTATTTTGTCTCTTCCTTGTTTTTTGATGTGTGCATTTATTGGTATAAATCGCCCTCTGGTCACTGCTTTTGCTGTGTCCCAAAGATTTTCATATGTCATGTTTTGATTCTTGTTTCTCAAGAAATTTATTTTATTTCACTTTTTATTTCTTCTGTTACCCAGTAGTTTTTAAGGAGGGTGTTCTTCAGTTTCCATGTTTGCTTTTTTTTTTTTTTCTCCATGATATTCCAGTTGTTAACTTCTAATTTAATCAAATTATGATCTGAGAAGATGCTTTGCAATATGTTTATGTTTTAAAATTTATTGAAGCTTGATTTGTGGCTTAATATATCATCTGTTCTGGAGAATGTTCCATGTGTGCTAAAAAAGAATGTATATTTTGTTATTGTTTGGTGAAGTGCTCTGTTTGTCTATAAGGTCAATTTTGTTGAATTTTGTATTGTTTAGTTCTTCAATGTCTTCATTGAGTTTCTTTCTAGTTGTTCTAGCCTTCCTTGAAAGTGGTGTATTAAAGTCTCCTACTATCACTGTGGAGTTGTTTGTTTGTCTTTTCAATTTTGTTATAGCCTAATTTATGTATTTTGGGGGCTCTTTCATTGGGTTCATAGATATTTATTATAGTTATTTCCTCCTGTTTGATTTATTTTTAATCATTATATAATGTCCTTCCTTGTCTCTTGTGGTGGTTGTTGCTTTAAAGTCTACTCTATCAGAAATTACTATTTCCACTCTTGCTTTGTTTTGATTGCCATTTGCTTGATACATTTTTTCCAATCTCTGATTTTTGTCTGTTTTTGTTTTTGTGCCTAAAATATGTCTCTTGTAGACAGCATATTGATGGGTCATGTTTTCAAATCCATTCTGCAACTCTCTGTCTCTTGAGTAGTACATTTAATCCATTTACATTTTCACTGTAATTATCAACAAGTATGAATTTGTTGCTGACATTTGTGTGTGTGTGTGTGGTATTATTGATTTCTTTGTTCCATACAATTTTCTGTGCTGAGTTCTTTATGTTAATGAATTTTTAAAGTCATTTCCTTTTTTCACCATTGTTTTTGTATTTGTGCCTTTCCTCTTTTTCATTTTGATGAGAAGGTTTATTAGAAACTTTTCTTTGAAGTTACCATGTGATTTATTTTTTTCTTCCCAAGTTTAAAACAGTCTGTTTTTTTCTTGAAATTGTCTTGACTTCCTCTCCATTTGGAAGTTCTGTACCTATCTTGTTTATTCCCTCTCTTTGGCATGCAGTTGTCCTTATTTACCAATTATTTTCTTTGTTCCCTTCCTTCTTGTTGTTGTTGTTATGTGCTGTTGAGTTGGCCCCAACTCATAGCAACCCCTCCTTGGGTTTCTGAGGCAGTATCACTATGAAAGTAGATTGCCCCACCTTCCTTCTGAGGAATGGCTGGTGGGTTTGAACCACCAGCTTTCTGGTTAGCAGTCAAGTGCCTTAGGCACTGTGCTACCAGAGCTCCTGTTCCCCTCCTTGTTGTTGTTGTTGTTATTTGCTGTCGAGTCGGACTTGATTCATAACAATCCCACCTTGGGTTTCCGAGGCAGTATCACTAAAGAAGTAGATTGCCCCATCTTCCTTTTGAGGAGTGGCCTTGTAAATTTATATTACTTTAGATACTTCTCTATCTGGGTTGGTTTTTGGGTTATGTTGTTATATGTGGCAATGATCAGTTGTTATCTGCTGTTGTTGTTTCTCTGTCCAAAGAATTCCCTTTATTATCTCTTATAAGATTGGTTTTGTTTTAATAAATGCCTTCAATTTCTGTTTGACTGGAAATGCACTAATTTAACCATCATATTTGAGGGACAATTTTGCTAGCCTTTTTCTTTTTTTTTTAAGGGTATAATACAGCATTCCATTGATATCTTGTCTGCGTGATTTCTGTCAAGAAATCAGAGCTTAGTCTTATTGGTTGCATTTTGTAACTTTTTGTTTTTTTCTGTGCTGCATTCAGGATTCTTTCTTTGTCTCTGGTTTTAGTAAGTTTGATTATGATATGTCTTAGTGATTTTCTTTTAGAATCTATCTTGTTTGGGGTTCATTGGACTTCTTGAATGGATATTTTCTCATCTTTCATCATATCGATGAAGTGCTTTTCCAACAAATCTTTGGCAATTTTCTCTGTGGTTTTATTTGTCTCTTCCTTTTCTGGAATTCTGATCACATGTAAGTTACTCCCCTTGATGGTGTTCCACATAAATCTTATCCTTTCTTCATTTTATTTCTGTCTCTATTTTGATTATTCCCTTAACCAAAAAAACAAACTCACTGACATCAAATCGATTAGACTCATAGCGACCCCTTCTTGGATTCCAAGGCAGTATCACTACAGAAGTAGATTGCCCAATCTTCCTTCTGAGAAGTGGCTGGTGGGTTTGAAGTGCCAGCCTTCTGGTTAGCAGTCAAATGTCTTAGGCATTGATCCCTTAACAAATTAGTATTGAAAGATTTGTCTTCAATCTCACTAATTCCTCCATTGATTCAATTTTACTCCTTTCCCTTTCATTGTGTCATCTATTTCTGAAATGTTAGTATTAATCTTCTGGATTTCATTTTGCTATTTTTGTATGGTTTGTAATTTTTCATTTATTTTATTAGTTCATTCTTATATTGTTTTCCTAAATTGTTCTAGAGTTTTATCTGTATTTTCCATAATATTGTTAGTGTTTTCCTTGATTTTGTCAATGTGTTCCTGATCTGTCTCTCAGTCCATTGGAGGTAACTAAATTTAATTCTTTTGAATTCCTTATTAGGTAATTCCAATACCACATCTTCTCAGAGAGTTTTTCTCACACTATATTCTGGTCTCTTATATGTACTACTTTATGTATTTTTGTGTGTGAACTGTGACTGTCAGTTGTCTCCAAGATACTGTACTGTTATTGTATTTATATTTAATTGCTGATTGTATGGTGGTGTGATTCATCCAGGTTAATTAATTAATTTTCACTTTCTTTTATTTCAATATATCTGAGCAAGCAGGCAAGATGTACAACTATATTTGCTAGTCTGGCAGTACTGAAACATTCACAACCTGTTTCTTGGTGGGTGTGGTAGAGGATGAGAACGTGCACGGATCTCTGTTAACTGTTTGTGTACAGGAGTTGAGGGTGAGTTGGGCTGGTATTGGTCACCATCTATCATTGATCAGTTGGTGCAGCAGCAGATGATGTCCCATGCCCAGTGGGTGGGGCTGCAGAAGATTCAGATGTGGTTGGGTTGTGTGGGCATAGTTGTTATCTCCCTGCAATGGTACAGAAAACTATATATATAAAATGCACATTTAGCATAAACAAACAGGAACAACCACAAAATGGAAAAACAGTAAATGAAAAGAAAAACAGAAATATCAGGAAAAAAATAGGCAAAAGAAGGACAAAGAGGAAAAACAATAAACAATATCTAGGGAGGGGGCATAAAGAGAAGAGAACAAGAGAAAAAACAGCTGAAAAATACAAAAAGGAAAAGAAGGGATGAGAAGAATGAAAATACAAGAAGAAAAGAGAAAACAAAGTAAGGAACCAGGAAAAGGGGAAAACAAAACATAACAAGAACCAGGGAGGGGAAAGAGAAAAATAAAAAAGTAAAAAGAAAGAAAGGAGGGGGAAAAAAAAAGAATAATTTAAAAACAAACAGGAAGCAAGGCACCTGAACTCTTTGCCAAGCAGGCAGCAGGCCACCTGGTCATAGTACTAGTTCCTACCTACCCAGAAAACAACTGGGGGCAGGGTGCCTGATTTGAGAGTGGTTCTTGCTGACCCAGAAAATGTCTGGAGGCAGGGCACCTGGACGTGGAAAAAGTTCCTGCCAACCCAAACAGCAGTGGGTGCTAGGTACCTGGTTCCAGAAAGAATTCCTCCCAATTGAAAAAGCAGCTGGGGACATGGCAACTGATTTGAGAAAAGTTCCTGATGTCAGAAGGAGTGCCTTGTTGTTGTTGTTGTTGTTAAGTGCCGTCGAGTCGTTTCTGACTCATAGCGACCCCATGCACAGCAGAACGAAACACTGCCCGATCCCGCACCAGCCCCACATCCCTGCTATACTCGAGCCCATCATCGCA
>NW_006921895.1:2640694-2650702 GCF_000298275.1 Orycteropus afer afer
CCTGCTCTTCCAGCCTGCTACTCTGTGCTACGCCTGTGCTTACCTTGCTCCCGAAGACCTGGTCCCTCTCAGTAGGGTAACAAGGGAATGTGTTCAGTGCAGATCAGTGAGTAAGCACAAGCCCGCCTTGTTTCAGTGCCTATGCTTAAAAGGAGTGCCTAGTACCATAAAAATTTCCTGCCAGCCCAAAATGCTGCTGGGAGGAGGGCAACTAATCTCAGAACTAGTCCCTCTCTACCCAGAAGACAACTAAGGGAAGGGTACCTGATCTTATACAAGTTCCTTCAGGTCTAGAATGTGTCTAGGGTTAGGATCTCTGGATCTGAAAAAACTGTGGCTCATCTAAAAGGTGATTGGGAGCAAGGCACCGGGTTCCAGAAGTTCCTGGCAGCTGTGGGCAGGGTATCTTGTCCCAGACAATATTCCTGTTGTCTCAAAAGAAAACTGGGCACAGGAACCTGTTCCCAGAAAAGGTTCCTGCTGATCCAAAAACTATCCAGGTATAAGGAACCTGGTCTCCAAAAAAAGTTCCTACTAGACTAAAAGGTGGCTGGGAACAGGGTACCTCGTACTCAGACCAGTTTCTGCCTGTCCTGAAGGCAGCTGTTGGTTAGATGCCTGGTCTAGGATGGAATTCCTGCCAGTTCAGAAGATGGGTGGGAGTGGGGGATGGCCACAACTCTGCTCACTGGGAGGGTGTAGGGAATAAGGGAACAAGGAGAATATTACCTTTCTGGTCAGCAGCCACCAGTGTAGTTTCCCATGCAGCCCTCACAAGTGGAGCCAGTTTTCAGGTTGCTGCCTGAATAGTAATACCACTTGCAGATGTTTAAAATGGCCATGCTGTCAGGCCAACTGATAGTCCACAGCTCTGTTTGTCTCCCCATTCAAGTTGTTCCACTACTCAGCAATCAATCCACTTCTTTATCCTTTCCTTCAAAGTTCAGGGTTCCAGGATTATCTTCTGTTTCTGTTTCAATTGGTCTCTCATTTCTTTCTTGTAGAGGGTCTGGGTACTGTGTCTGCCTATTCCACCATCCTGCTGGAAGTTATTGTATATCCTGTATTATAATTTTCGAAAGCAGATGATATTTTATAAACCACTTTCACCCATAAATTATCTATTTTAATTCTCAAACATCCTGATGAAACATATATTAGTGTTCCCATTACATAGATGAAGATGTTCAGATAGATTTATTAATGTACCCAAGGGCAGTGATTTTTTTTAAGGCCACAATAAGAAAACTACACTTGAGATTATATCTTCTGACATCAAGTCTAATATTCCAGTATACATTCATCTCTCATTTACCTCAAAATATTTTTTTTCTTCTGGAGCCAGGCTTCTCTTTGGGAAACCACTTCTTCCTTGACTTTAAATTAAAATTGTAGAGGGCCTGCCAAACACTCTAACCTGTTGACACCCCTTTTGCAGTTTTATAACATAGGCTACAATAAAAATAATCCTATAGGGAGCTCTGGTAGCATAGTGCCGAAGGCACTTGACTGCTAACCAGAAGATTGGAGGTTCAAACCCACCAGCCACTCCTCAGAAGGAAGATGGAGCAATCTACTTTTGTAGTGATACTGCCTCGGAAACCTCAAGGAGGGGTCACTATGAGTCAGGTCTGACTCGATGGCACATAACAACAACAACAACATTGTATGTATATATTGCATTTTATTTATCTAGTCATCTGTTTCTGGACACTTGGGGTATTTTCATCGTTTGGCTATTGTGAATAAAGGTGCAATGAACATTGGTGTACAATCATCTGTTAAAACCTTTGTTTTCAAATCTTTTGAGTTTAGACTCAGGAGTGGAATGCTGGTCAAATGGTAATTCTTATGTTTAAATTTTTGAAGAAAAAAGTGTTTGGAAAAAAAAAGTGTTTCCCCAATGGCGCTACAATTTTACATTCTTACCAGCAATGTTCTAGGGTTCTAATTTCTCTTTATCTTTCTCAATAATTGATATTTTCCATTTTTCTGGTAATAGCCATCCCAATGGAGGTGGAGTAATATCTCATTGTGGTTTAGCAATTGATTTGCATTTTCCTAATGACTAATGATGTTGAACAATTTTTCATGTGTTTTTTGGCCATTTGTATATCTTCTTTGAAGAAAAGACTATTTGAGATCTTTGCCCATTTTAAAATCAGATTGTTAGTCTTTTTTTTTTGTCAAGTTGTAGGAATTCTTTGTATGTTCT
Organism: Orycteropus afer afer; assembly: GCF_000298275.1. Lineage (NCBI taxonomy): Eukaryota > Metazoa > Chordata > Mammalia > Tubulidentata > Orycteropodidae > Orycteropus > Orycteropus afer. Next base: position 2,642,910 of record NW_006921895.1, read on the forward strand.
GGATGTAAAAGGAATTGAAATTCTGATAATGCTACAACATAGTTGAATCTTGAAAGTATTAATGGTTACCAGCAGCTAGGAATAGGGTATAAGGAGGGATTATTGCTGAAGGGATACTGACTTTCTGTTTAGGATGATGAAAAACATTTGGAAATGGATAGTGGTGATGGATGCACATCATGGTGAATGTAATTAATCTCACTGAATTGTACACTTAAAAATGGTTAAAATGGGACAAATATGTTATAGTCTAGTGGTTTTTAAGGAAGGACCAGGAGAAGAAGTTTCTTTCCTCCCAGGTGAAAAGTTTCAATGGTATTTACTAACATGTTTTCAGTATCATGAGTAAAGCAGTCCAGTCTGTGAGAATGTCAACACTGGGAGAGGAAGACAGAGGAGAGGTGGTGAGAAGGAATCATCATGACTTTCAAGGATCTGCTGTCAGCCCATGTGGTCCAACTGATCATGTGTCTTACACAGCTTTCTCATGGGAATCAATATAGTTACTCTTTCTGCTAGGCTCTTGTGGTTGAGATCTGCCACTTGCCTTCAAAAACATAGGAATACTTTCCAGCATCTTAGGGCATTTGATCCTCACAAGAAAGCTATGAGTTTGGTAGTACAGTACTTACAAGTTCATATTAAACAATCTGATTGTTTGAAACTAGTCCACAGTGACTGGATTGAGGTTAGAAACCCTCTATTTTTACAATAATTACAATGCCCTTTCTTCCTCACCACACAGTTTATCTGCAGTTGAAGTTGGAGAAAGTTAAACAAGACTGAATACTGCTATTTAAGTACAGGTTTTAACTTTTCTGAAAATTTGGGAAGAAAAAAAAAAACCCATGGTCTATTAACTGAGATGTCCCCCCTTTGAGCTTAGTAACACTTTCTGCTACTAGCTCAATCCAAAGGGATTGCTATTTAATTTATTATCTATTGAATATTTATTTCACGTAAGGACCAATATTAGTGCGAGAGAGATTATCAAATGTATAACACATAATGCTTAAATCATAAGGATGCTATGTTGTTGTTGCTGTTGTTAGGCGTAGTCGAGTCATCTCCGACTCATAGCAACCTTATGTACAATGGAATGAAACACTGCCCAGTCCTGTGTCATCCTCTTGATCCTTGTTATACCTGAGCCTATTGTTGCAGCCATTGTGTCAGTCCATCTTGTTGAGGACCTTCCCCTTTTTCATTGACCCTTTACTTTACCAAACATGATATCCTTCTCCAGGGAATAGTTCCTTCTGACAACATGACCAAAGTAGGTAAAACGAAGTTTGACCATTCTCACTTCCAAGGAGAGCATTCTGGCTGTACTTTGTCCAGGATAGATTTGTTAGCTCTTTTAGCAGTCCTTGATACTCTCAGCATTCTTTGCCAACACCGCAATTCAAAAGCATCAACTCTTCTTCAGTCTTCCTTATTCATTGTCCAGCTCTCAAATACATAAGAGGCAATTGAAAATACCATGGCTTGGGTTAGGTGCATTTTAGTCTTCCAAGAGATATCTTAGCTCTTCAGCACTTGAAAAAGGTCTTTTGCATCAGATTTGATGAATGCATTACATCATCTGATGTCTTGACTGCTGCTTCTATTGTTGATTATACTCAAAAATTCACTGCCGTGAAGTCAGATCTGTCTCACAATGACCCTTCCTTGGGTTTTCGAGGCAGTAGCACTATGGAAGTAGATTACCTTGTCTTCCTTCTGAGGAGTTGCTGGTGGGCTTGAACCACCAGCCTTCTGGTTACCAGTCAAATGCCTTAGGCACTGTGCCATATGAAGTCCTTGACAACTTCAATCCTTTCTCTGTTTATCATCATGCTGCCTATTGGTCCAGTTGTGAGGATTTTTATTTTCTTTATATTGAGGTGTAATCCATACTGCAGACTGTAGTCTTCAATTTTCATCAGTAAGTGCTTCAAGTCATCCTCAGTTTCAGCAAGCAAAGTTGTGTCATCATCATATCACAGGTTGTTAATGAGTCTCCCTCCAATCCTGATGCAACATTCTTCTTTATATGATCTGGCTTTTCAGATTATTTGCTTAGCATACAAATTGAGTAAGTATGGTGAAAGGATACAACCCTGACATACTCCCTTCTTGATTTTAAACCATGCAGTATCCCCTTGTTCTGTTCAAACAACAGCCTCCTGGTCTATGCACAGGTTCCTCATGAGTACAATTCAGTGTTCTGGAATTCCCATTCTTCTTCATGTTATCCACAATTGGTTATAATCCACACAATCAGATGTTTTTGCATAGTCAATAAAACATAAGTAAACAACTCTCTGGTATTTGCTTTCAGCCAAGATCCACCTAACATTAGTAATGATATCCCTCATTCCACATCCTCTTCTGGATCCAGCTTGCATTTCTGGAAGATCCCTGTCAATATACTGTTGGAGCCATTTTTGAATTATCTTCACTAAGATCTTACTTACATGTGATATTAATAGTATTGTTTGATAATTCCCACATTCTGTGGGATCATCTTTCTTTGGAATGGATACAAATATGGATCTCTTCCAGTCAGCTGGCCAGGTATCTGTTTTCCAAATTTCTTGGCATAGCCAAGTGAGTGTCTCCAGTGTGGCATATGTTTGTTGGAACATCTCAGTGGGTATTCCATCAGTTCCTGGAGCCTTATGTTTCACCAATTCCTTCCGTGCAGTTACAATTTCTTCCTTCAATACCATTGGTTCTTGATCATATGCCAATTCCTGAAATGGATGAACATTAACCAGATCTTTTTGGTACAGTGACTCTGTGTATTCCTTCCATCTTCTTTTGATGTTTCCTGGATCATTCCATATTTTTCCCATAGACTCTTTCAATATTTGCAAATTGAGTCTTGAATTTTCTCTTCAGTTCTTTCAGCTTAAGAAATGCTGAACATGTTCTTTCCTTTTAGTTTTCTAACTCCAGGTCTTTGCACATTTCATTGTAATAATTGGCTTTGTCTTCTCAAGCTGCTCATTGAAATCTTCTATTCAGCTCTTTCATCTTGTCATTTCTTCGTTTTACTTTAGCTACTCTTCACTCAAGCTTCAGAGTCTCTTCTGACATCCACTTTTGTCTTTTCCTCCTTTCTTGTCTTTTTAATGACCTTTTGCTTTCTTCATGGATGATGTTCTTGATGTCATCCCACAATTCCTCTGGTTTTTGCTCATTGGTGTTTGATGCATCAAATTTATTCTTTAGATGGTTTCTATGTTCAGGAAGGATAAAATCAAGGTCGTATTTTGGCTCTTATGGACTTGTTTGTTTTAATTGTGTTCAACTTCAACTTGAACTTTCATATGAGCAGTTGATGGTCTATTCCACAGTCAGCTCCTTTGCTTGTTTTGGCTGAAGATACCAAACTTCTCCATCACCTCTTGCCACAGATGTAGTCAAAGATGCTATAGCTTTTTTTTTTTTTTCTTTTCTAATTACTCTGATAATTGTGATTTTTCCCACCAGTAGAGTAGAAAGGATTGGTGACCCACACATGGATGAAGTTTCATCCCTCAGTTGTCCCCTTTACCTGAGGGAATTGCTAAAGTGATCCTGTAATGGCTTATAGGAGCTGCACCATCGAGAAATGCCTACAGGCTGTATCACTCCTTGAGGCAGCTTTTAGCCAGTAACAGATTGATCCTGGTGCTGCTAGCATTCTAGAACCCTCCATGGGGTCAGAATGAAACTAGAATTTGGCTGAAACTACATATTTTTCCACCTTTTTTTCCTGACCCCACCTTGTTTTTCCAGATCAGTTCAGGTTCCTTTTGAGAGCCTTTCCTTAATAGATCGCTTACACAAAAATCGCCACCTCAATCTCCCTGTCTAGGGAACTTGACCCAAGTATATCATTTTCTGGGGTTTGTGAGCTCTTATTTATTTACCGGGAGCTCTGGTAGCATAGTGGCTAAGGCACTTGACTGCTAACCAGAAGGCTGGCAGTTCAAACCCACCAGCCACTCCTCGGAAGGAAGGTTGGGCAATCCTACTTCTGTAGTGATACTGCCTCGGAAACCCAAGGAGGGGTCGCTATGAGTCGGGGCCGACTCGATGGCAAATAACAACAACAACAACAATTTATTTACCACTTTGCATGCAGATCTTGTTAATCTTTTTTACAGGTTCTTGAACCCACTTAATCACACACTGTGTGATTACTAACTGGGTTGGCAGACTGGAGTTGAAGGGCAGCTTGGATGTTATAGGATTTGGTGCTAAATCTGCATACTCTGTGTTGTATAATGCTCATCATTCAATTAACTGGTAGATCTCAGGACTGAGGGATATCTTATATTTCCTAAAATAGAATAGCAACAACTGTACTAATTTTAGATAAAGACATAGTATCCTGAGGATGTAAAGACACAATTTTCCCCCCTTACAAGATCAAATTATATGAAAAAGTTTGCAGGAAGCACAAAGAAAGAAAATATGTATTGATTTTCACTTGATGTTAAAAAGAAAGGCAAGGGGCAGAAAATAGATATCAAGTACCCCATCCCATAGAGGTGGTTGTTTTTAGGTACCATGGAGTTGTTTTAAACACATAGTGACCCTATGTATGACAAACAAAGCACTACCTGGTCCTGCACCATCCTCACGGTTGCTGCCAAGCTTGAGCCCATCGTCACAGTCACTGCACCAATCCATCTTGTTGAGGATCTTCATCTTTTTCACTGGTCCTCTACTTTGCCCAGAATGATATTGTTCTCCAGTGTAACTAGTCCCTTCTGATAAATGGCTATATGAGAGTGAAGTCTGGCCATTCTAGCTTCTAAGGAACATGGTAGTTGTACTTCCTCCAAAACAGATTAGTTCATTCTTCTAGCTGTTGTTGTTGTTATGTGCCGTCGAGTCGACCTGATTCATAGAGACCCCTCCTTGGGTTTCCTAGGCGGTATCACTATGGAAGTAGATTGCCCAATCTTCCTTCCGAAGAGTGGCTGGTGGGTTTGAACCACCAGCCTTCTGGTTAGCAGACAAGTGCCTTAGGCACTATGCTACCAGAACTCCTATTCTTCTAGCAGTCCATGGCATTTTCTTATGCGTATGAGAGCTAGATAATGAATGAGGAAGACCCAGAAGAATTGATGTATTTGAATTGTGGTGTTGGTGAAGAATATTGAAAATACCATGGACTGCTGAAAAAAAGAAATTCTTCTAGCAGTCCATGGTATTTTCAATATCAAAAAAGAACTGGTAGATATTCAAACATTTCCTTCCACCTTTGTTTGATGCTTCCTGTGTTGTTAAACATTTTACCCATAGAAGCCTTCAATATTAGAACTTGAGGCTTGATTTTTTTTTTTTTTCTACAGTTCTTTCAGCTTGAGAAACACTCATCTGTTTTTCCCCTTTGGTTTTTCAATTCCAGGTTGTTTTTTTTTTTGCACATTTCATCACAATACTTTACTTTGTCCTCCAGAGCTGCCTGTGGTAGATAAGGTTGTGTGTCAACTTGGCTGGGTTGTGGTTTTTAGTGCTTGGCAGCTGTATATAGTTATTCCCCATGATAAGATTATAATTACCTTCATAATGGAGTCTGCTGGGAGCAGCTAGGGAGCTATCTTTGGGGTGTGGCGTGCTTCCAGTATATAAGGAGAAGCTTTGGGAAAGGTCTCAAGCTTTTGGGACATCTGGATCCTGCATTTGGCTGAGTCTTCATCTCAGTGGTCTGCCATATTGCCTACTGTTCTTTGGATTGCTCGTGGACTTGAACTAGTGGCCTGCTGTGTTGTCTGTGGATCTTGAGATTGTGTCATTTTACCTGTTAACCTTCAGTTCATCAACCTTAGCAGCCTGTAGCTATGTGATTCAAAAAGAAGCATCCAGCTGCAGTGGGCCTGGAGTGAGAGACAGAGCTGAAGCCCAAGGTGGAGGGGTCTTCACCCAACCCATAGGATTGGCACTCTGAATTTGGACTTCTATTCTCCTAAACTGGAAGAGAATAAATTCCTGTTTGTTAAAGCCATCCACTTGTGGAATTTCTGTTATAGCAGCAGCACTAGAGAACCAAGACACTGTCCTTTGAAATCTGTTCAGCTCTTTTACTTCATCATTTCTTCCATTCACTTTAGCTATTTGCCATTTGAGACCAAGTTTCAGAGTCTCTTTTGACATCCATTTTGGTCTTCTCTTCCTTTCTGTCTTTAATTTAAAGATATTTTGCTTTCTCTATGTATAGTGTCCTTGATGTCATCCCACAACTCATCTGGTCTTTGATCACTGGTGTTCAATGCATCAAATCTATTTTTCAGATAGTTTCTAAGTACAGGTAGGATACACTCAAGTCATATTATAACTTTCATGGACTTGTTTTAATTTTCTTCAGATTCTATTTAAACTTGCATAGTAGTAATTGATGGTCTGTTCCACAGGCAGTGCCTGGCCTGTTCTGATTGATGATATTGAGCTTCTCCACTGTCTCTTTCCACAGATGTAGTCAATTTGATTCCTATGCATTCTGTCTGGTGAGCTCCACATGTATAGTTGCCATTTGTGTTGTTGAAAAAAAATATTTTCAATGATTAAGTTTTTGCTCATGCAAAATTCTATCATTCAATCTGTGGCATCATTCCTATCACTAAGACCATATCTTCTGATTACTAATGCTTCTTTGCTTCCAACTTTCACATTCTAATCACCAGTAATTATCAATACATCTTGATTGCATGTTTGGTCAATTTCAGACTGCAGAAGTTGGCAAAAATCTTCAATTTCTTAATCTTTGGCTTTAGTGGTTGGTATGTAAATTTGAATACTAGTACTATTAACTAGTCTTCATTGTAGGCATACAGCTATTATCCTACTACTGACAGCACTGGATTTCAGGGTAGATCTTGAAATGTTATTTTTGACTATGAATGTGATGCCATCTTCTTTAATTTATCATTCCCAGCATAGTAGACTATATACTTATATGATTCAAGAAGGCCAATACCGGTTGGGTATTTTAGCTTACTAATGCCTAGGATATCAATCTTTATGTGTTCCATTTCATTTTTGATAACTTCCAATTTTCCTAGCTCCACACTCTGTACAGCCCACGTTCTAATTATTAATGGATGTTTGCAACTGTTTCTTCTCATTTCAAGTCATGCCACGTCATCAAATGCAGGTCCCAAAAGCTTTACTCCATCTATGTCATTAAGGTGGACTCTAGTTTGAGGAGGCAGCTCTTCTCCAGTTGTATTCTGAGTGCCTTCCAACCTGAGTCTCATCTTCTGGCACTATTTCAAACAATGTTTCCCTGCTATTCATAAGGTTTTCAGAGGACATTTATTTTTTTTTTTTTCAAAAGTGGACCTGGCCGTGTTCTTCTTCCTAGTCTGTCTTAGTCTGAAAGCTCCACTGAAACATGTTCACTATGGGTGACCATGCTGATATTTGAAATACTGGTGGCATAGCTTTCAGCATCTTGGCAACATACAAGCCACCACAGTACAACAAACTAACTGACAATTCCCTTGTTGGTAGGTCTGGCTAATCAAGTCCCAGGGACTGAAGAGTGGCAGATTGTCTGTATATAAGGGATGTTTTGGTTTCTTTTACTGATGTGTAGTGTTGAGAGTAAATGTCAGAAGTTGTGTGTGTGTGTGGGAAACATAGGCAAAGGAAAAAATAAACTAGATTAATGTACCAAAATGGTGTAGTTCATCAAGTGGTAGGGCTACTAGATGAGTAGTAAGGACAGAATCAGTCATGAGATAAGAAAAGATAAGACATAATAACTGAAAAGAATGCATTCCTGATGTAAGTGTACTGATTCTTTAAAT
>NW_006921895.1:2650802-2658800 GCF_000298275.1 Orycteropus afer afer
TATATAACTATATATATATATATATATATGTATATGTATATGTATATGTGTGTATATATATATAGTTATATATGTTAGGTGCCATCAAGTAGGTTCCAACTCATAGCGATGCTAGGTACAACAGAATGAAATATTGCCTGGTCCTGCACCAGCCTCACAATGCTTGCTATACTTGAGCCCATTGTTGTAGCCACTGTGTCAATCCATCTCACTGAGGACCTTCCCCTTTTTTTCTGACCCTCCACTTTACCAAGCATGATGTCCTTCTCCAGGGAATGGTCCCTTCTGACAACATGATGAAAGTAGGTGAGACAAAGTCTGGCCATTGCTTCCAAGGAGCATTCTGGCTGCACTTCTTCCAGGACAGATTTGCTCATTCTTCTGGCAGTCTATGGTACTTTCAGTATTCTTCACCAACATCACAACTCAAAAGCATCAACTCTTCCTCAGTCTTCCTTATTCATTGTCCAGCTTTCACATAAATATGAATTGATTGAACAAATCATGAATTGAGCCAGGTGCACCTTAGTCTTCAAAGAGACATCTTTGCTCTTCAGCACTTGAAACAGGTGTTTTGCAGCAGATTTGCCCAGTGTAATATATCTTCTGATTTCTTGACTGCTGCTTCCATTGGTGTTGATTGTGGATCCAAGTAATATGAAATCTTTGACAACATCAACCTTTCCTCCACTTATTGTGATGCTACTTATTGGTCTTGTGACGATTTTCATTTTCTTTATGTTGAGATGTAAGCCATAGTGCAGAATTTAGTCCTTAATCTTCCTCAGTAAGTGCTTCAAGTCATCTTCACTATCAGCAAACAAGGTTGTGTCGTCTGCATATCACAGGTTGTTAATGAGTCTTCCTCCAATTCTGATGCCATGTTCTTCTTCATAGAGTTTATCTTCTTGGATCATATGCTTTGCATACAGATTGAGTATGTATGGTAAAAGGATACAACCCCGACACACTCCCTTCTTGATTTTAAACCATGCAGTATCACCTTGTTCTGTTCAAATGAGAGCCTCTTGTCTATGTACAGGTTCCTCATGAGCACAATTAAATGTTCTGGAATTCCCACTCTTCTCAATGTTATCCATAATTTGTTATGATCCATACAATCGAATGTTTTAGCATAGTCAATAAAACACAAGTAAACTTCTTTCTGGTGTTCTTTGCTTTCAGCCAAGATTCACCTGACATCAACATTGATATCTTTCATTCCATGTCCTCTTCTGAATCTAGTTCACACATCTGGAAGTTCCATGTCAATATACTGCTGCAAACATTTTTGAATTATCTTGAGCAAGATTTTACTTGTGTGTAATATTAATAATATTGTTTGATAATTTCCACATTCTATGGGATCACCTTTCTTTGGAATGGGTACAAATATGGATCTTTTCAAGTCAGTTGGCCAAGTAGCTGTCTTTCAAATTTCTTGGCATAAATGAGTAAATGCCTCCAGTGCAACATTGGTTTGTTGAAACATCTCAATAGGTATTCCACCAATCCTGGAGGCTTATGCTTCACCAATTCCTTCAGTGCAGTTTTGAATTTTTCCTTCAACATCATTGGTTCTTGATGTGATGCCACCTCCTGAAATAGATGAACATCAACTAATTCTTTTTGGTACAGTGACTGTGTATTCCTTCCATCTTCTTTTGATATTTCCTGCATCATTCAGTATTTTGCCCATACAGTGTTTCAGTATTTCAACTAGAGGCTTGAATTTTTTCTTCAGTTCTTTCAGCCTGAGAAATGTCGAGTGTGTTCTTCCCTTTTGGTTTTCTAACTCCAGGACTTTGCGCATTTCATTATAATAAGTGATTTTGTCTTCTTGAGTGGCTCTTTGAAATCTTCTGTCCAGCTCTTTAATCTTGTCATTTCTTCCACTTGCTTTAGCTACTCTCCTTTTAAGAGCAAGTTTCAGAGTCTGTTTTGGTCTTTTCTTTCTTTCCTGTCTTTTCAATGACGTTTTGGTTTCTTTATGGATGATGTTCTTGATGGCATCCCACAATTCATCCTGTTTTTGGTCATTGATTTTTCAATGTGTCAAATCTATTCTTCAGATGATCTCTAAATTCAGATTGGATATAATCAAGGTCATATTTTGCACTGATCACCAGAGTAGGTTGTAGAACAAAATTTTTATGAACTTTGTGTGCCAATTAAGCATGATGTCCCCTGAGACTATGGTCCTGAGCCCATAGGCCCATTGATTCTCTCTCACAAGATTCTTAGTTGTCTTTGAGAAGTTACTCCAATCCTGTCTTCTGTTGCTTCTGTAATGTATATGACTAATTTTTTAGCACAATTGCATATGTAGGATTATTTCAGCCAAATCTATCCTTGGTCTAAGATGTATTACTGTTTGCCTATCCCACCTGCTCTTAAGGTATTTAAGTTCATTCTCAATTTACTTTATTGATTGGGTTGCTTGTCTTCAAATCTTACTCAGATCTAAGATAAAACCACTAAGTTTGCAACCCAATCCTCCAGATTCCTACCAAGCCTTTCATCATCTCCTTTAACCTTAGCCAACTGCTCTTAATTACTGCTCATAGAAGTAAGCAAGTAAAGACCACTTACTGAAAATTAACTCATCAATACCTCCAAGTTCCATTGAGTATGACACTATTACTCTCTTCACCCATGTTAGCATATGTGAATAGGTCATCTATACTTGTGCTCACATGTAGCATATTATTTTATACTAGGAAAAGTTCCCTGGAGATCACTATGGTCCACTCTCCCTGTTTCATAGATGAGAAATTAAAGATCAGAGTGTGCTTTTCCTAGGATTACACAATTACACAGTAGAAAACCTGGAATCAGAATCTATTATCATAATTAATTCTTCTTCCCACAAATTCTGTGGCCCATAAAAAAATACCAGAATAAATCACAGCATGTGCATGACATATTTTCAGTCATTCATGTTGGGATAGAGGATGTCTTAAGGCTAATTCACCACAGGAAGTTATTACAAGGAGGATTTGATTCAAATTTGAGTTAAAGAAGTTCCTGGGTTTTAAAAGCTTGCAAGTAACCATAGAAGGTACAACAGTTGGTATCTATTTGCTTGAAGCAACCAAGAATGAAGGAGAGTCAGGAATAAGAGCAGAAGGTGGAATGTGTGGCTAATTGTCTCCATGAACAACTACTCCTTTGCCATGAGACCAGAAGTACTGGATTGTGCTTGGCCATGATTACCGAACATTTCCATGAAACATGCTATAGAATAGTCCTGATTAAAAAGTGGAAAATGAAGAACAGAATTTCAAATTTACATGAAATCCAGATTTTAATAGAACCATGAAACCTGGTTGAACCCCTGAAATTAGTGTCCTGAGATGATCTTTAAACCTTAAACCAGAAATATTTCCTGAAGTCTTCTTAAAATGTAACAATAATTTAGTTTAACTAGTAAAGAAGGTGCGCCTTGAATATCATGCTTTTTTAGAATATATCTATATGGGATCCAATTGACAACAGGTACTCAAAAGATCAGATAGGAAACTTAGGGGGCAGTGAGCTTACATTATTTGGGAAGAAACAATGTGAAAAAGGAGGGTGAAAATGGTTGCACAACCTGAAGGATGTAATCAATACCACTGAATTGTACAGATAGAAATTTTTGAATTGATGTATGTTCTTCTGTGTATTCACAACAACAATAAAAATCAACTAAATTATAAGAAAAAAATAAAAAGATAAACGAGTCCCTGGGTAGTGCAAATGGTTTATGTACTTGGCTAATAACCAAAAGGTTAGTGATTCTAGTCACCCAGAGGTGCCTTGGAAGAAAGAACATACAGTCTACTGCTGAGAAATCAGCCATTGAAAACCCTGTGGAGCACAGTTCTACCTGACACATGTGGGATCACAAGGAGTTGGAATCTAGTAAATGGCAATTGCTACCTGTTAAAAATATGCTCCTTAGAAAAACTGGTAAAGATATTAGAGAATTAGGCCAGGAAAGGAGAATAAGCCAAGTAAGAAGAGTATGACTTCAGGCAGTCACAAACAGTACTGATCCTATGGGGAGTTCAGGAGTGTAGATTATATTGTAATGCTTGTCTCCCTCAGGGTGAAGGAGCTGGGCTCCATTGTATCTGTCTGTTCTGACCTTACCTTGCTCTAGGAGGATGTAAACTCCTGTCACTGTACCTAAACTAGCTCCAGAAATCCAAGACCAGATATCTGAAAAAAGTTGTAGGTACTCCAGTACCAAAGAACACAGGAAGCTGATGCATGAAAAGAAACATTATGGGTCTGGACAGAGTGTAGTGTTCACTATAGGAATCATAGAAACATTATAGCTTCTCTAACCTTTCACAGCCCCCTGGGTCTTGGGTGTCTGCATCGGATACTCTTTCCCCAGGTTGACACATGGCTGCCTCTTTCATCCATCATGTCTTACCTCCAATAGTACCTCTTCAAAATGACCTTCCATGACCTCCTTATCTAAAGCCTGTCAAAGAGTATGATTGGAGTCTTTGTTGAAATTACAGCAAAGAGTTTTATTGAAGGAACAGAATGATTGAATTGGACAGCACTTCACCAAGGTGCTCTGGCATTCTGAGGGAGAGGTGAACTTTGTATACAGAGAAGGGAGTATGTAACTATAGTTATGGGGGTTTAGGATTATACATGGTTACGAGATACATGGTTACAAGTTGACATTTTATAAGGTTAACTAATTTATTTTTTAACCTAGATTTCTTGGAGCCAATTTAGTAAGTTGTATATACATTCTTCCTCAGACCTGCTGTGCAAACATTTTTCTAAGACCATCCTGATATTCACTGACAAACATTTCTTCACAAACCATATTCTTGTCCCCTCTATTATTTGCTGAGGGTGGTTAAAGTTTCACAAGAAGTTATAGCTTTACATCACAGGTTTTGTTCCTATGAAGGCAGAGAAAAGGAATTTGGACAAGTTTAATCTAATAATGGAGCTTTGATTTAGACCTCTGACAGTGTTCTTTAATGATTCTGTCTCAGTTCTCTAGTGCTGCTATAACAAAAATACCACAAAGGATGACTTTAACAAATAGGAATTTACTGTCTTACAGTTTAGGAGGCTAGAAGTCTAAGTTCAGTGTACCAGGTCTAGGGGCTGTGTGGAAGCCCTTCAACCTTGGGCTTCAGCTCTTCCTCTTGTGCCGGGCCCACTGGACCAAGCTGGAGGCTTTTCTTAACTCACAAAACTGCTGGCTGCTGAGGATGATGAACCCAAGGTCAGAGGGTAAAATGGCCCAATCCCAAGATCAGCAAGTAACATGGCAGGCCACTGGTTCAAGTCTAGGAAATAGTTCAATTGGCAGCAATATGGCAGGCTACTGGTTCAAATCCAGGAAATGGAGATGAAGAGTCAGTCAAATGTAATATCCAAATGTGGAAAAAGCCAGAAAACTTTTTTAAAGCTTTTCCATATATACTGAAAAGGCCACACCCTGAAGGTAACTCCCTTTCACCTGTTTAGCTGCTCCCAGCAGATTCTACCATGGAGTTGTTTACAATATCATTATGCGGAATAACTACATCCAGCTGACAAGCCATTCAAAACCATGGCCCAGACAAGTTGACACCCAACCTTAACTATCACACATGCCAAGCACCTCAGTTTTAGAGTGCCATCACACAGACATAACTCATGAACTGAACTCTTGTGTAAAGGATTTACAATCTTTTTTCTGATATAGTCTCAACTTTTGCAAATATTTGCAAGACTTTTTCCTGAAACATTCCCTAAACAATCATTATTGCAATCTTCACTGTTACAGCCTGCTGAGAAAACAATTCCTTCCCTTTATCTAGTTAAACTATACTATTTCTCAAGCCCCATTGAAAATATTTCCAAAAACAATGGTTATGAGCCATTCTAAAAGTTACTGATAGGCAGAAGTAAAGGAGCCCTGAGGGGAGTTTTTAAAATAATGTAGACTTTGGTCTGTGCCAGGGTCTGCATTCTCAGCCATTCCAAATGTCCCAGACTGTGTGGTGTTCCTACACAAGTTAGAAATAGCTCCACACATCACTATTTAGCCCATCACTCTATTTTATTTTCTTTTGGGGCACTTATTCCCTGAATTTATTTTTCTACAAGTTTAATATCTCTCTGCCTAGTGTAAGCTAAAGGAGACCTGGGGTTTCGTCTTTCTTGTTCACTACAGTATCTTCAATCCTAAAAGAATTCCTGGCGTATAGATCTTTAATAATGTTTGTTTAATAGGAAATAATTAATGTATGTTGTTATTGCTGTTATGTGCCATCGAGTTGGACTCAACTCATAGCCACCCTTCCTTGGGTTTCTGAGGTGGTCTCACTTGGAAGTAGATTTCCCAACCTTCCTTCCAAGGAGTGGCTGGTGGGTTTGAACCACTAGCCTTCTGGTTAGCAGTCAAGTGCCTTAGGCACTATGCTACCAGAGCTCCTATAGATGAAAAATATCACTCATGAAACTTCTATAGAGAGATGTACAACTACTATGAAGTTCTGACTGTATGTACTATCACATATAGAATTTGTTATCTTTTTCTTCTTGTCTGTATGTGGGGGAATATATATGAAAGACTGCATTAAAGTTCAATCTATAGCCTTCCAAATTATTGTAGATAACACTAGCATTAATGAGTACATTTTATACTAGTGAAATGCTTCTAGAAATTTTTGAAGAAAATTATATCATCGAAGGGAGGCTTTTTAGTTCTTTGATATATTATGTCTCTCAATGGAATGTAATACCTTCTCTTTTCCCCCAGAAGATGTGAGAATTTCATTATATGTCATTATCTGATGTATGTTTGGCATAAAAGGCACTTTTCTCTCTTTCTTTTGATGGCACACATATAGTAGAAAATTTCTGTAAATTGGGGTCATATTCTGTTCTACAAATCATCTCATTTGGGATTAGCCACAAACCACTTTTCTCTTCTGCAGAGGTATGTGGAATGTAATGATTCATTGCATAATTTGTATTATATTCCTTAGGCCAGAAATTGGTCTAGGCATTCAGATTGGCACAAATCTCTCCCCTTACACCCATACTTTTTTTTTTTTTTTTTTAAGCCAAATACCATTTCCCTGACTAGCAATTTAGTCATTACTCTATGATATAAAAGAAATGTGAAATTTGTCACAAGGAAGATGATGTTGTGACTCAAGAGAGCAATCCTCTGGGAGGCTTAACCAGGTTTTCCACAAGATTAAAATGAATGTGACACTATGTTCAGATACACAATTAAATTTATTCTTTCTTTATGTGTGTGTGAGTGTCTGTGTTTTTCTTTATTATGGTGAGATTGAGAATGATAAAATGTGGCTCTGTCTAAAGGGTAAGGACAGAAATCAATGTTAGTCTTGAATATATAGGCTTAAATATGTGGATCAGGATTTAAGTTCCAAGGCACTCAATATAAAGCATCAACATAGAGCTCTGACTTCACATATGGACTAATAATAGATGGCTAATATAGCCTCCAAGGAGCTCTGGTGACATAGTGGGTAAAATATACAGCTGCTAACCAGAAGATCAGAGGTTCAAACCCACAAGCTGGTCCGTGGGAGTAAGATGAGGCAATCTACTTCCATAAAGATTTAAAGTCTTGGCAAACCAATGGGGGTCACTATGAGTAAGAATTGACTTCATGGCAGTGGGAATGCAGCCCTCAGAAGAATTGTAATTACTTTGTATATCGCTGTCCTCTGTACTGAGCATGAGAGCAGCAGCCATAGCTAGCCTCTTTATGGCTACGTCTCTAGTATTTGGAGAGTCTTGGCACAGGTAAGCATCTAGTAAATTTTTGCTTTGCTTTGTTTTTTGAATTTGAAAATAGAAATAAGTAATTAAGAACAGAGGGAGAGGGTTCCGGCAAGATGGTGGACTAAGCAGAAGGATTGCACAGACCCTCTTCAACAAAGAAAAGGGAAACCAATTAACACAGACACAGAAGATAATCTTGGACCCCTGAGCCTTGAAGGAAAGGAT
>NW_006921895.1:2664631-2674152 GCF_000298275.1 Orycteropus afer afer
TTACCTCAAGTAGACACACACCCTGGAGAGAACAATCATGGGAGAAGGAAGGGCTGCTTATGCACAGGGAGATAGCTCAGGGTGCAGAAGAATATGAAGGGATGGACACTGGGAGGAGGTAACTATGGGGAGGAAGTGGGAGGAGAGCTGTCATGAGACAAAGTATATGTGAACTGCTGTATGAAAAGTGAATTTACTCTGTAAATCTTCACCCAAATCCTAATAATAATAATAATAAAAAAAACAGAGGGAGAAAGGTTGCGAAGGAGGAAGAGAGAGAGAGAGACTCCTGAAGCACGTATGCCAGAAGTTCAGTATCATGAGGACAATCTCATACCCAGGACATAGTATAAAAGTATTATAGATAAGTGAAGCACTTGGAGAAGTGAAAATTGAAAGGTACTAGGTAATCAGGGGGACAAAAATGGATTGGGGATATGTAAGGAAGTGTGGAATATTGCACGATCATCTCTATCCTTAATTCTTCCCTATATCCATGCCTGTTGCCATTTGACTTTTGTTTTTTAATTTTATTATGCTATAGGTGAAAGTTTTCACATAAACTAGTTTTCCATTCAATAATTCATGAACAAATTGTTCTATGACATTGGTTGCCATCCCCACAATGTGTCAATGCTTTCTCCATTTCCCGATCCTGGGTTCCCTGTTTCTATTTGCCCAGTTTCCCTGCCCCTACCTGCCTTCTCATCATTGTTTTTGGGCAAATGTTTCTTTTTAGTCTTGTATAGTTGATTGTTCTAAGGAAAACATTTCTCACAGATGTTAGTGTTTATTTTATAGGTCAGACTATTATTTGGTTGAGAAGAGTCCTCCAGGAGTGGCTTCGGTTCCAAGATAAAAGGATGACTTAGGGTAAGCCTGTGGAATTCCTTCAATTTTCTACTAGACCAGTAAGGTCTTTTTTATGAATCTGAATTTGGTTTTACATATTTCATCCATTCAAACCAGAACCTTCTATTGTGTTCCTAATCAGAGTGGTTGGTAGTTGTAGCCAGGTACCATCTAGTTCTTCTGGCCTCCAGCTAGAGGGGACTGTGGTTCATGTGAGCCATTAGTCCCTTGGACTGCTTGCTTCCTTGAGTCTTTGGTTTTCTTCACTCTCCTTTGCTCTATGTGGGAAGAAACCAGTAGTTGTTTCTTAAATGGACTTTCACAAGCTTTTAAGACTCCAGATACTACTTACCAAACTAGGATTTAGATCATTATCTTTATGCCAGTCATGCCAGTGTATCTAGATGTCACCTGATACTATGGTCCTCAGCCTTCAAGTCAAGTAGCTCAGTCTTGCAAAGTGTTTGGTTATGTCTCAGAAGTCTCCATAACTGTGTGCCCTAGGTACTCTATTTTATATATGAATATACATGCAGCACATACAAATATGTATCCAGAAATATACACTAAACCTATATATGGCCATGAGTATGTATATGTGTATGTATGTATGTATGTATATATATATACACACACATACCAAAAACCAAACTCATTGAGGCATAACAACCCTCACTGAATTTCTAAGGCTACAAATCTTTACAGAAGCAGACTGCTCCATTTTTCATATATATGTATGTGTGTGTGTGTGTATATATATGTGTATATATATATATATATATATGCATGCTCTTGTGGCATAGTGTATAAGGCACTTGACTGGTAACAAGAAGGTTTGCAGCCAAAACCCACCAGCTGCTTTGTGAAAGGAAGGTGAGGCAGTCTACTTCTGTAATGATTTACTGCCTTGGAAACCCAATGGGGGTCGCTATGAGGCAGAATTTACTGGATGACAGTGGTTTTGATATATATATATATATATATATATATATATATATATATATATATATTTGTGTATATATATATGTGTGTGTGTGTGTGTGTGTAAAATGCAACACCTATTTAGTAGATCATGGATCTACTTAGGTATCCACTTACTTATTGTTTCTTATTATACATTATATATGTATATATATATACTGTGCATATGTTGCAGTATTTACCACAGTTTTCCTTTATTCTTGCTTCTCAATGTGCCATTTGACTTTTAAGGTTCTTTTGACTCTGAGTGGGGTGATTTGTTCTACCCTTTGACATGGTCTTAACAATGCAGTTCCCTTTGGCCAACAAAATGATGCCTCAGAGTTACACCTAAGGTGGGTGGGATTCTTAGCAAGTTTAGTTTTGTGGTCTGCACTTAGGATGTGTGGGACCCTCAGCAAATTTGTTTTCACTGGCTGCTATCTGCATAAATATGTTGATTTCAAAATGTGTTGCAAAATTCATGGACCCTTGTGAGAGGTATAGTGATATATTGAAGAAGAGTTAGAATAGCTGGTGAGAAGGTACTTAAATAATTGTTCGTTGGCCAGTCAGTGCTTGATAAGATTCCTAGTGTTCAGGTATCATTTTTTCCTACAAAAGTCCAAGAACTGTCTCCTCATGTTCTTTATTGTCAAATGTGCCACCCAGGCTAATTCAGGCTTTCTTCTGTGAGAAAAAGGTAGCAACTTTGTTATTACTCAGAATAACCTGATTCTTCAGAACTTGTTTGTATAACAATATTTTGAAACAATACTGAACTTATTTGCCTCTGTAATTGCATAGTACCCTTTAGTTGGCATTGATTGCATCATTACTCATGATGTTGCATCATCCATTGTGCCACAGTGAGTACTGGCCTCCAGGGAAGGCCTCAAAGGTTGTGAATATGCTTCATTGAAGATGACCACAAATCCAAGCCTTATGCAAGAGTATGCATGAAAATGTGAATGATAATCATTTTATGTTCATGTTAAATTTGCAGTGAAAAACTTTATAGAACAAACAGAAAAATGCATCTTCCAACCATGCCTTCACTTCAACACTTTAGGTCTTTAGGTTGGAATTACTACTCCTAAAATGTGATCTCATTTTATGTTGATCCCTTCTCTACCTTACACATATCAATACCAGCAGGAAGGGTAAGTGAGAGCCAGCCCCATATGTAGAGCAAGTAGAGCAGTGACATATGTGCCAGGAATTTCCATCCTTGTAGGACATGGCTTAAAACCAACATGGGAGAGCATGACTTCACCGCATTGTTTGGAATGGTCCACTGGTATTGGAGACAAGTGCTCTTCCAGCACCTTGGGGAAGATAGGTACAGCCAATCCCAGACATAGAGCCTGTGAAGGGGGTGATATGACTGTCCTGGGGACAAGGAGCAGGGAGATTATAGGGTAAAGAACACTTCCTGCCATACTCATTGCCTTCAGGTGCTGTAGATCACCAGAGGCACCATGATCAAAACATAAAGGAGTGAGTACCAATAAAGCCCAGGGGTCAGCTGTGGATCTTCAATAGCCCATAGCCCCGATCTTGTCCTGTGTCTAATGGGAGCAAAAGTTACCTAAAATCAGTAATTCAGCACCATTCTGGCATTCCAGTTTCATGCAATACCACAAAAGAAATGTACTGCTAGTTAGTCAGAGCAATTTACTTTCCATATCACACTCCTAGAACACGTGGGACGCAGCAGAATCCCATAGGCATAAGTTCTAGAGCTCTTGGGGCATCTAGTCAATCTCATGCATGGAGCAAATGGTCTGAAAGTACCCTGAAGAAGGAAAACCACACAGGTCCTGCTCTGGGCCTGACATATCCTGCTCAACTGAGTCTGGCTTTCACAACTATCAGAGAGGGATTTAGAAACGTCTAGGTTGATGCTTCAGGTGACCATATAGAAACCGGACCAGGCTCTGGTGTGCGTCCTGTGAGATGACACTGCTGACCCTGTTGGAAATTTGAGAAAGCTTCTCTAAAGCATGACCCCTGGTGTCTTGGGCCCTGATTGCTTAAATTGAAGAGAGGGACAGTGATTTTGTGCCACTTCTGAGCCTAGGCCTCAAGAAGACTTGAAAAATCTGCTTGCCCTCTATCACATGCCATTATCATAAGACTACGTGTGAAATAGATTGTGGCAGGATGAGACACCTGAAGCCAAGTCATTTTACCTCCTTAGTTGGTGCTTACAATTAGCCAACTCTGGACATGTAAGCAATCACAGTGAAGTCTGCAAAACCTTCTAGGCAACATCCATCTGATTTCAGCTATGAGAGCAATGAACTTATTATGAGATACCACTAAAGCCTTGTTTGTATGGTTGGATTAACATGGCAATAGATAACTAATCCAATTGGCTAAGTGTTTCGAAGTGTTTTCAGGGTTTAGATGCTAAGTGCAAAATCACTACTTCACAGCAAATATCAGAATTCCCAGCAAGATTTTTCATTGTCAGTAGCACCTGAAATGCTGAAGTGTGTGTGTGTGTGTGTGTGTGTGTGTACAGAGAGAGATGTTTTATTCTTCAGATATAGGAAGAAGTGAGTATAGGAGAATGCTACACATGAAGAGAGGTCATATGGAAGATTTCTTCTGGTTGAATTTAATAATTATTTACTTCCAGCATTCTTTTAGGTATACTCTCTGAATGTAAGGATTTTAGCAGAAGGAACAAGGAACACTGCTAGAGTGCTAAAGGATGATATGTGTGAGACAATAAGTGCTGTTACAGTGCGTCATGAAGAAAGATCCTCTGAGGCAAAATTGGACTCTTCCAGAATCCCCGGGAACAGAAAATGATCTAAGCTGGTGTTTTGGTTACTGGTGTCACTCTGACAAGAATATACCACAAATGGGATGGCTCAAATAAAGAGGGATTTATTCTCTTACAGTTTTGGATACTAGAAGTTCAAGTTCAAGGTGCCAGGCTCTAGGGGCTGGGTGAAAGCCTGTCAACCTTCGGCTTCAGCTCTGCCTTCTACTCACAGCCCACTGAAGCTGGAGGCTTTTTTTCACTCAACCAACTGCTGGCTACTGAGGTTGACAAACCCAAGGTCGATAAGTAAAAAGGCACAGTCCCAATATTACCTGACAACACAGTAGGCCACTAATTCAAGTTCAAAATTGACAGGGCATGGAAGGCTGCATGCAGGATTCAAGCTTGCCAAAAAGCTAAAGACCTTCCTCAAAGCTGCTTCTTATATACTGAATGCAGACCATATCCCTAAAGCAGCTACTTAGCTGTTCCAGTATATTCCACCATGGAATTAATTGCCAGTCTCAACATGGAGAATAACTACATCCAGCTTCCCAGCCACTCAACCAGGCCCAGCCAAGCTGACATACAATCTTAACTACCACAGCTGGGCCTGAAGAATAGATAGTACTAGTGTATATGAGGAAGAAAGCATTTAAATTGGCAAAAATCTTTTCAGCAA
Source organism: Orycteropus afer afer (assembly GCF_000298275.1). Taxonomy (NCBI): domain Eukaryota; kingdom Metazoa; phylum Chordata; class Mammalia; order Tubulidentata; family Orycteropodidae; genus Orycteropus; species Orycteropus afer. Next base: position 2,669,905 of record NW_006921895.1, read on the forward strand.
AATAGAAAAAGTTCTTCATGGAAAGAATGGATTGGCAATTTGTACTGTACTTCTGAGTTCAAGAAAACATCCGAGTTTAAAGTAGGAAAGGAGAAATTGTTTAGATACTGATAACACTGACTCATCACCATCAAGTTGGTTCCAACTCATAGTGACCTTTTAGGACAGAATAGAACTTCCCATGGGGTTTCCAAAGTTATAAATCTCTGAGAAGCAGATTGCCTCATCTTTCACCCACAGATTTGAAGTGCTGACATTTTGGTTGGCAGCCCAATGCTTTAACCACTATGCCACCAGAACTCCTTACTGATAATATTAAACCACACACACACACACACACACATACACACACACAACCATTGCCATCAAGTTCATGCCAACTCATAGTGACTCCCCTTGAGTTTCTGCGGTGGTAAATCTTTACAGAAGATTCTGTCTATGGAGTGGCTAATGAATTTGAACTGCTAACCTCTGGTTAGCAGTCAAATGCCTTAGGTATTACACCACAGAACTCTGATAATACTACTAATGGAAAATAGATCTTCTTTCCACCTTTGCATCTGATCCAACAATTAATTGATTCAAAGATCAAGTGAGATGGTAGCAAATTTTATGAGACCCTAGATCTGGTTCCACTCCTGCTGGTTTCCACCTCCACCATCATTAATTAAGTCATTAATTCTTCAAAAATAACTTTGTTGCTGATTTATAGGCGACATACTTGCTAGGGGTGGAGATACAGAGATAATTATATGAGGTTTCTGGTCTCAAGGAGCTCACAGATAAGAGACATAAAGAAAGGTTGCACTGTGTGGTAAGTATTATAATAGAAGTGGGCACCAGGTGCTTGCTGGTGTAAAGGAGTCATGGTCAGCTCAGCCTTGGAAGGATGGGGGAGCTTAAGAATGGCCAAGTCTTTAAGGATGGGTTGGAGGTCATCAAGTATGCAGTGGTACTAGCGATTGTCTTCCCCACTGAACTTAACACAAGCTTTTGAAGGTCTAAGCCAATTTTTGCCAGTTGATTGCATGTTCTCTCTGATGACTTCAGCATTCTCTTATTGTCTGATTAGTTCAGCTAGTCTAAGGGAGGCACTCTTGGCTACTGTCCCTATTTCTATTATATGACTGGCTGAATTTATTGCCTTGTTTTGGGCCATTAAGTGTTCACTGAATTATTGAGGTGGGGGGGTATATGGAGGTAGCACATTCTGCTACCTGAGGTGCACCTGGTGAGATGTTTTAAGTATGAAAGCAAAAGTCAGTGAAGCGAAGGGGAACACTGAATTTTAGTTACAGAGGAAGTAAAAGTCACAAATGGGGAAGTGATACTGAGTGTAAAACTATTTTAGGTCAGTTTCCCTAGAAGCAGAGCTTGAGATGGGAATTCTTGTGCAAGGAATTGATTAAGGAAGTGCTCTCAGGAGAAGGGAAATATGGAGAGCTGGATGGGAAAGGAAAGGAGCCAGGCAAAGAGGTTCTTTCAACTAGAGTCTAGCCTTTGTCTGATCTTAGCCCTAGAGCACAAGTGGAACCATAGCATTGGTCACCTTGAGACAACAGGCCTATGTACTCCCATTTCAGCCTGTTGTGATCTTCAGGCTTTACTCTTTCCTTCTCAAGTGGGAGTAGGCAGTATAACCTTTCAGGCCTTTCTGCCCAAATGGCTTCCACTGGCCAGGAACAGCTCTCCAGAGAAATGGCAACTGTTAGCTGTTAGCAGCCAATACTGACAATAGCTGGAAGGTGGCCCAAAAAAGGGATTTGAGTGTGGCATCAATAACATCCATCCCAATATCATGCATGGGAAAAGCACACCATGAAATCACACACAGTTGTTAAGATAGAAGGTGTTAGAGTCCTTCCCTTTGGGTTCTATAACTTTGAACTTGAAACTTTTGTGAAATGAAAGTCACATTTCTACCAGGATGAAGGGGCCACATCAAGACATTTTCTCAAGACACAGATGATAAAAATAGAAGTGACAGCTATTGGTAGAAGAAAAACAACTGTTACTATTATTTGAATTGTGTCCTCCAAAAAGATACCTTAATATAAAAATGTATTTATCTGTGAATGTGTCTTGTTTGCAATAAGGATTTTTTTTGTTGTTGTTATTAGTTAAGCTAATAAAGTCATACTAGAGTAGAATAGGTCCTAATCCCTTCTGAGTGGCGAACCCTATTAGTGCTATAAAAGGTAAGGACAAACATGGAGTTGCACATGGGAAAGACAGATGCAGAAGCTGGAGGAGACAAGAAAGGATCTTCTTTTCAAGCAAACAGAGATCATGATCGTGTTGATGCTCTGAAGTTAAACTTCTAGCCAGCAGATCTCTGACAAAATAAATTTCTGTTCTTTCAAGCCATTCACCTGTGGTATTTTGTTATGGCAGCCCTAGCAAACTAAGAGTGGTAAAAATAAGTTTACAAGTGCTATATTTTTCTCCCTTCTCTCCATTCTGGTACTACTACTTCTAAAACTATAGGTATATTTACTGTGACTTTTGGAACATTCAGTAGATGCCAGGCACCGTACAAGATGTGTGCCATAGAAAGAAAATGAATTAACAAGGCTTTACGGGTCAAATGGGGAAATCAAACATCTACATATTTTTAATCTCTGAAGAAATCATGGAGCCCTGGTGGTGCAGTGGTTAAACACTCCACTGTAACTGAAAACTTGGTGGTTTGAAGCCACCAGTTGCTCCATGGAAGAAAGATGTGACAGTCTGTTTCCATAAACCTGAAAGCATTGAAAGTCCTACGAGACAATTTTATTCTGTTCTATAGGGTCACAATGAGTCAAAAGAGACTAGATGACAACAGGTTTCTGACAAAATCTCACTATAATTTTCATTCAGGAAAGGTATCTAACTAATCTGGAAATTATTAATATTTGCAAATATGTATCTAAAAAGCAATAACGTATAGATGGATAGATTTTTTAAAAAAAGATTTCCTATAATATGCTGTTTATTTATTTATTTTTAAATTGTGATTTGGGTGAAGATTTACAGAGCAAATTCACTTTCCATACAGCCATTCACATATACTTTGTCTCATGTAATTGACCACAGTTTACCACAATGCAACAGCTCCCCTCCCACTTCCTCCCCATAATTACCTCTTCCCAGTGTCCATCCCTCCATACACTCCTGCCCCCTGAGCTGTCTCTCTGTGCATAAGCAGCCTTTCTTTCTCCCATGATTGTTCTCTCCAAGGAGTGTATCTACCTGAGGTAAATATTCAACTTATATGCCTATCTTTTGTTTGGCTGGAAACCACAGGTGTGTGTTCAATTCCAGACCCAAAGGGCAGCTAGGGGCCGTAGTCTCAGTGGTTCCACCAGGCTCTATCGGACCAGCAAATCTGCCCCCCACCTTTTTATTACTCCAAATGATTTTGAGTTTTGTTCCATATTGTTCTCCCTCTTTATCGAGGATCTCTTACATAGATCCCCTTCTAAGTGGATGACAGTGGTAGCCAGGCACCATCTAGTTCTTCTGGTCTCATAGTCATATAGTCATCTCTATCGGATAGTGTAGCAGTCTCTAGGACTAATTGTTTCCATGAATTTTGGTTTTCTTCATTATTCTTTGCTCTGGACAAGGAGAGACCCATCGTTGCATGTAGATGGCAGCTTGCTAGCTTTTAAGATCCCAGTTGCTAGTCGCTAAAGTAGGAGGTGGAACAATGTTTTGTATAGTATGTTATGCCAATTGAGCTTGATGTGCCCTGCGACTATGGTCCGAAGCCCACAGGTTCAACTACTCGGTTCCTCTGGGTAGCTGGCTGTGACCAAACAGTGACCACAACCTTGCCCCTTGTCAACTCTAATATACACCTGGGAATTCTGATCATTCACATAAACTTATAGGACCATTGTCTGCCAACCCTATATATGCTCTTGGATACTCTCCCCATTTCATAGACATACCTAATCGTTTAGCCTGTCCGCCCATCTATCTGCCCATATACCCATGTTTGCCTTCACTAACAATGCAGTACTGTATGTGCAAAGGGGTTCATATTTGTTGTCTGTGCCTCCCATGTATCTCTCTATGTCTTTCTCATTCTCAATGGTGTCATATTGGTCACTCACATTTGGTACATTGCCCTTCTCTTCACCCAAATCAATATTTATCTCTATCTATCTAACAGCCTTCTCTCCCTTCTCCTCCCACCCCCGGTAACCAACAAAGAAAATTTCCTTCTATAGTTAAACCTTTCCTTAACTTTTACAATAA
>NW_006921895.1:2690295-2700355 GCF_000298275.1 Orycteropus afer afer
AGAAGTGGACGGCCTCTTCCTTCTTCCTAGTCTGTCTCAGTCTATAAGCTGGGCTGTTACCTGTGCACCAGGTGCATCTTGTTGGGTTTTAAACACCAGAGGCTCAACCTCAAAACTCACGTCTACATGTTACCACAGTAGGACAGACAGACAGACAAGTTTGTCTTGCTGTTGGAGACCTCTCATATCACCCCCACCTGAGTCCCTGTGGCTGACTGTACCTCTGTCTGGATTCCTGGCTTTTAATCCCCTTTCTCCTGCCCTTCTGGCCTGCTGCTTTTGGCATCCCTGAGATGTCCCTGGTGTTGACTGCTCTTATGTCTGGGTTCCTGGCTTTTATCCCCTTTCTCCTGCTCTTCTGGCCTGCTACTCTGGGCGGGCCTGAGTTTCCTCTCCTCACCTAATCCCTTTGGCTGATTGCTCTTCTCTCTGGCTTCCTGGCTTTTAATCCCCTTTCTCCTGCTCTTCCCACCTGCTACTTTGTGCATCCCTGAGTTGTCTCTCCTCACCCGTAACCCTGGGGCTGACTGAAAGTATTACTTAACATGAATTCTTTCAATTTCAAATTATAAATGTTGAAATAGGGAGAATCAGCCTGTGATTATCTATTGCAGGTTAATGCTAAGAACGTTGTTGTTGTTACTGTTTTATAGTGAAACCAGCAACCTCACTTTACACTTTAATTGGGAACAGTAATGACATCTGTCTTCTATAAAACAAAACCTGACTACTACTGGTCATAATAACTGAAGATAATCTAATGGGTCTCACTTGAGAAGAATGATTCCCATTAATCATGTTCTCATTTTTTAAAATAATAAAGTTTAAATTTTAAAGGATGTTGGAGCAGTTTCAACTCTTGTTTATTAATGCTGAAGTAGGGAAAAGTACAAAATGAAAAAGGAAGTGAATGATAACCAAAAAAGGATGTGAAAATGTGCTCAAGCTCACTAATAATTATAAAGATGAAATTAAGACTATAGTAAGGTATATTTTCAAAACCATCTGATTGGCATAAACATTTAAATCTGAAAATGTTAGAGAAGATGTAAAGAATCACTGTTGGTAAGAGTGTAAATTGTTTATCTACTTTGGGGAAATATTAAGCACTATCAAGTATATCAGTTATCTCTTGCTACAATAATACTGTGTAACAAACCACCCCAAAACTTAGTGGCTTAAAATAAGAACTCTTCATTGCTCCTTAGTCTGGGGAGCATTTGGATCTGCTTCTGTTCTCACCAGGCTCACTCCTGACTCTCTAGTCAGCGGTGGGTCAATTGACTGGTCTTATCTAGGATCACTCACATGATTGGGACTTGGCTGACTGAAAACAGGTCTAGGATGGCCATTGAGATGCCTGGCTTCTTTTCCACATGCTTCTTGCACATTCTTTTATACAGTCTGGCAAGCTAGTACATATTCTCCTGGAAGTCACAGAGAAACCAAAGCAAGCAAATTTAATCATGAGAGGGAGCAAGCAGAAATGCACAATTACTTTTCAGGTCTCTGCTGGGTCAAAATTGCTACTATCCAATTGGCTAAAGTAAGTCACATGACCAAGCTCAGAATCTAAGTAAAGAAGAGTTATTTTCTTGTAAGGAAAACGGTGAGGATATAGGGAGGTAATTAATTGAGGCTATTCCTGGAATACATCTGACACATCAAATAGAATGGAAGATTCACATATCCCAACAATTCCATTAAAAAATTTCTGATGCACACATCAAAGGAGACATGTACAAGCATTGTTTATAATTGTTAAGTTTCTAATTATCCATCAAAAGAAGAGTTAATACACATTTGACATAGTCATACAGTATCATGACAAAGTAAAAATGAGTGAAGTAGAGCTTCAGCTAGCACAAGACACGAATCTTCAAAATAAATTGTAGTGAAAGAAAAGAAGTTGAGGAAGCATATACAGTAAGTGTTCTGGTTACCAATGACTGACTCATGGCTCATGAACAGTTTGTACTTCCCCTTTAATGTTATATAAATTTCCCTCACTTTGAAACTATTTAACCAATACCCACTAGCAACAAATTCTTCATCCCAATCACCTTCACTTACTACAAGTGTAGCTTTCAGATAATTAGAAAGGCTTAGAAACTTTTCTTGTACAAAAGACTAACTAGTTAGCAGTCAAATACCTTAGGAACTATGCCACCAGAGCTCCTAAAAGACTGTTCTGGTTACCTAGTGCCGCTCTGACAGGAATATACCACCAATGGGATGGCCTTAACAAACAGGAGTTTCTTCTTAAAATTTGGAGGCTTTAAGTCTGAGTTCAAAGTGCCAGGCTCTAGGGGCTGGGTGAAAGCCCCTCGACCTTGGGCTTCAGCTCTGCCTTCTGCTCCTGGCCCACTGGAGCTAGAGGCTTTTCTTCACTTAGACAGCTGCTGGCTGCTGAGGCTGAGAAGCCCCAAGGTTAATAAGTAAAAAGGCACAGTCCTGATGTTACCAAGCTACACGGCAGGCCATTAAGTCCATTGTAAGTCCCAAGGTCAGCAGAGCATAGAAGGCTACTGAGCAATGACACAGCTACATGCAGGGTACAAACATGCCATAGGCTGGGGACCATTTCCAAGGCTTTTCCTTATACACAGGAAGCAAACCACGTACCCAAATCAGCTACTCAGCTGCTTGTGGTGGTAGATCCCACCATGGAGTTGATTGCCAGTCTCATCATGGGGAATACTACCCATGGGAATGCCCAGCCACTCAACCAGACCCAGCCAAGTTGACACACAGACATAACCATCACAAAGACCAACTAAGTAAGCCTAAATATAAACTGTATGTCCCTGTTCTGACTTACCTACGAATTCTACTTTATGACACATTGGAACAGAGCACATCCATAACCTGGGGACTGCTATATAGAGTATGATACTATTTATGAAAATTAAAAAAATAAAACACACATACATAAATGAATCATTATTTACAGAAACGTTCAGTAAAGTATCCCCTACCAACTTCTGTGGTTTCCTCTGGGAAGGTTGAAGAAAGAGAGGGAGGAGAGCAGAGAAAGAGGGAGGGGAATGGAAGAGGATCAGATGCAGTTGTGTCTGGAACACTTCATGTCTTTAAGAGCTCGGTAGTAGGGATAGATATGCTGGTATACTCTTCTCAATTTTGAAATAATTCATAATATGAAGAAAAAAATTAAGGAAAATATTCTGTATATATGAAATGTCCATAGAGCCCTACCTAGGAAAGTGTGGAGAAAGAACTCATTTTACCATCTGATGAAGAAATGCAAGTTACTGAATTTACCAATCCAAAAAAAAAAAAAAACCCTGACATTTTCTTGGAATGACATAAGAGAAGGGTTGGTAATTGCCAAAGGGACAGTTAGGTCACATCTTCTGACCTCCTGTAGCCCCACAAGAGGAAGACAGAATCACCATCAGTAGCCCAAAGCTTATGCCTGCAAGGCCAGACATGCTGCCTCCCTCCAGGCCTTTCACCAACCCTGGCACCAACCGTTCTTCCTGCAGCACCCACCACCTCTCTGCTGGGTTTAATAATTTGCTGCAGTGGCCACACAGAGCTCAAAGATTATGGGGTTTATTACGTAAGCAAAAGGCTACAATTCAAGTTCAGGAACATGGTCTCTCTCAGCCCATGGGATCTCAGCTGACATTCTCTCTCAGTCTCTTTCCCAGCAGTGAGTGTCTCTCACATTTCTCCCTCAGCAATGTGTGTGTCTCACATCTCCCAGGGGTCAGTGAGAAATTCCTTTTGCCTTTAGAAGGGGTCCTTTTGAACCTGGCAGAGTGATCAAACTCACCAATCTCAATATCAGAATTCTATACACCTGAGAGAGAGCAAACTTCCCAGAAAACTACTTTGTGCTGCTCCCCACAGAAATACCCCAGGTGGATAACTTAAACAATCTGGAGCTACTCAGTTGCTCATAGCTAATTCCACCATGGAGTTTATAAGACTTATGGCTAGAAAAGCCACACTGTGTAACTTACTACGCTGTAGTAATGCAAATAAATATCCTAAAGAACTAACTGCAAGAAAGTGTCTGTTCAGTATTAGAGCAAATTGTCAAAACAGGACATCTCCTATTAAACAATCCCCTCCCCCCAAAAAGGAAAGAAAAAAACTGACTACCATCAAATAGATTCTGACTCATAACAACCTTAGGACAGAGTAGACTGTCCTATAGGGTCTCCAAGGGTGTAGATCTTTATGGAAGCAAACTAACTCTTCTTTCTTGTGAGAAGTGGCTGGTGAACTTGAACTTCAACCTTTTGGTTAGTAGCCAAATGCTTTAATCACTTCACCACCAGAGCTCCTTAAACAAAACCAAGAGAGGCCTATGTGCAATAAACTGAGAATCTTAATTACTTAATATTGCTGTAACAGAAACACTACAAGTGGTTGGCTTTAAAGAACAAGAATTAATTTTTCTCACAATTCTGGAAGCTGAAAGTCCAAATCAGGATCTTGTACATGTCAGTTCTTTCCTTGTAGGTAGTCCTGGGCATCTCTCACATGTCTCCCTCCACCTCCTCCCATCATTGTATTTACATAAGATCTCTGTGTCTAATCTGCTATTTTTATCACTCAGAAGTGATGAAATTTAGAACCCACTCTATTTAGGTATGATCTAATTAATATGAAGAAAGCCCTGTTTTCAAACAAGGAGCTCTGATAGTGTAGTGCCTAAGGCACTTGACTGCTAACCAAAAGGCTGGTGGTTCAAACTCACCAGCCACTCCTCAGAAGGTTGGACAATCTTCCGTAGTGATACCGCCTCAGAAACCCAAGGAGGGGTTGCTATTATTCGGGTCAGACTCCACAGCACATAAAGACATTTTCAAACAGGTTTACCTTCACAGGTGAAGGAGTTAGGATTCCAATATGTATTTTGTGAGGTGATTTCAACACATATTTTAAAGGGTGGGCATGATTTAATCTTTGACTGTGGGTATAGAAGATGTCATTGTGGTGTAGTGTCATCCATCACAACAATGGGCAGTAAATGCTTTTTTCATGCAGTTAGGTGCATGTCCTTATCTCAGTCTTGCTTTGATGGTCCACTTCATAGAGTGGTTCTGGAATGGACTGGGGATATATGAAGAAAATGGCACCCTCAAAACCCAACAGGTCAGTGTTACTCCAAGTGTGGGCCAATGACCTAGAAGCATCATACCATCTGGGATCCTTTGTTGTTGTTGTTATGTGCCATCGAATCAGACCCAACTCATAGTGACCCCTCCTTGGGGTTTCCAAGGCAATATCACTATGGAAGTAGATTGCCTAACCTTCCTTCCGAGGAGTGGCTGGTGGGTTTGAACCACCAGCCTTTTGATAAGCAGTCACGTGCCTTAGGTACTACACTAACAGAGCTCCTCTGGGAGCCTTTAGGAAGTGCAAATTCTTGGTTCCTGTCTTAGACCTTCAAAATCAGGGTATCTGGGGATGAAGCTCAGCAATCTGTGTTTTAGCCAGTCCTCCCATTGATTCTAGAGCACACTCGACTTTGAGAAACATTAACATAACCTCTTTTCAGATACTGTACAGTTAAATGTGTCTCAGCAACGAATACATCATGGCACAGCAGTGAAATGTACTTACTCTAGTTTCATTGAGAAATGCTCTAAGGAGATTTCCATGTGTCTGTGATAAGAAAGCAGACTCCCAAAACAAGGATTTCAGTCCTTTTTACACTGAAACATATTTATTACAATAATCTTCTTATCATTGTACCAAATAAGGTTGGAAACTGAAGAACTAAGAATGGAACTGAAAATATATATTTATTAACAATTTTTTATTTTCCACACTTTGAACATCTTTATACCTTCTATACCTTTTAATTTAAAAAGTCATGTAACTCTTTAACATATAACATTTACATCACTGTTTAGTTCACAGAGATTTCTATCAAGACGAGGGACTGTTCAGCTTCAAATCATATTTTTTGTCTACCTTAATGAAATAAAATGCCTGTGGAATTGAATGAAATATGCTACATAAAACTAATTTAACTTTTATTCTAGTAGCCACATCTATGAAAGAGCAATTTCCAATAGAGGTTTAAATTCCGTAAAATTTAATCACCAACTATCCAGAAAATAGCTGACTATGAAATAGGTTATCATTTTCATTCATGTGTCCCTTTGTATCTTATTTTACTTGCAGTGTATAACTACTAAGGAGTCTTAACTTCTTTAGAAGAGTATATTCTCTATTAAAACACATTTTTGTTCTTTTATTTTACTTCTGACATTTATATATTAGTTCAACAAGTATATATTGAACACTAATATGTACCAGTCTGGTTTGTAGGGATAAATTATCAATAAAATCAGATACAGTTGCTAGTCTCAGGGAATTTATAAACTGGGACAGGGGTAGGGAGACATATGAGAAATGAGCATGAAATTTGTCAATATCTCATGGTGGTAAATAAAATTGCAGCAAGGTGGGGATATAGAGAATGGTGGGAGTGCTGTCAACTGAGTGGTCATGGAGATTCTCTGATCAGATGACTGTCTGAGGGAAGTGAAAAAGTAAGCTCTATGAACATGGGAGAAAGAGATCTCAGAGAAGAGAGAGAGAGAGTGAGAATTAATTGCAAGTGCAAAGGCCCTGAGGCAGTAGCCTAGTTTAGCTGAAGCTGAGTAAATTGTATAACCTCATCATATTTAGTCATTTGGGAGTAATCAACTCTTTTTGTGCCACAAGTGATTTTGAAGGTTTATCTCAAATTAAGCAACTTAATTTCCTATGCGATAGGCAAATTATTCCATAGAAAACATTATTAAAGGAGACAACTTGCATTCCTGTCAGTATTGGTGAGCTCTTTATATGATTTCTGGAGTTTAGTGTTCATTACATAGTCAAGTCAACAAGAAAAGAATGGTATGCACTCTTAAATGTTACCTTCTTCTTTAACACCAGAGCTCTCTTGCCCTTCTAGCATCATTACGTTGGAATTTGAAAAAAATATCTTTGTCTGGAGGAGTTCTGGTGGCTCAGTGGTTAAGGCATTTGGTTGCATACCAAAAGTTTGATGGTTTGAACCCACCAGCTTCTCTGTGGGAGAAAGACGAGGCAGTCTATTTCCATAAAGATTTACAACCTTAGAAAGCTTATGGGGCAGTTCTACTCTGTCTTATAGTGCACTGTGAGTTGAAATCAACTTGATGGCAGTGGGTTTGATTTTTGTTCTGTCTGGGCCAAAGCTCAGAACAGATGGTGTTGGGATGTTATAAAAACTCCTTTATCTTTTAACTTTGTATTGTTTCTGAATTTTTCCTTCATATGTTGAATTTCTATTACTTTTCAACACATGATAAAGATATTTAAAAATATCTTGGATAATAATGGCTCAGAGAAAGCAAGTTCACGTCAAAGTGTATCTAGAATATGTCTTTAGTTACTGAAAAATCTCAGGCAGACTGAGATTTTCTTTTCCCTGGCCTTCTCTTAACTTCTGCCACAGGGCCTCTGCACAAGCTGTTTCCTCTGTTTGGATGTATAGTCAAGTGACCTGAGGATGTCCAGACCACTCCCAGACTCCTTAAATAAAAATAAATCATGATCTCTGGGGTGGGATCCAAGCACTTTTTAAATCTCCCCAGGGAATGATTCCAATTTGTAAACGAGTCTGAGAACCACCTCCACTTTACATCTACTTATCTTTGGCTTCCTCAGTCATGAATGGCTCCCTGACATGACCCTTTCCCTATTCCAACCCTACGTCAAATCTCCTATTATACGTGTACCACACCTTTGAAACATCTTATCCCAGTTATAATTTTCTATATCCTTCTGACATCATTTAATAACTCTCTTCTCCAAACACTTTTCAGAGTGATTTTGTTTACTGTGACATCCAGCCCTTGCAATTCTGAAGTCTTAATGCCAAGAATAATGACTAATTCTGTGTTAAATTCTTTTCCTAAGTTTTTCCTGCATTAATCGTATGACCTTTGTAACATACCAAATGAACACTGTCATTTCAGACAAATTTATCTTCCCCAAACATGGCTTTGTGGTTCAAACTAAAGTAATTGAGAATGTGACCTGTAATATGAGATTCATTGTAAGATCTAGGAATGATGTAAGCCCTCATTGTCTGCCAGACAATTTTTGTGAAAATAAAACTTACCTTATGCACAGGAAGACATATGGTGTTCAAGAAATATGTTATCCTGTGATCTTAACTGTGAACTCCATGAGGGAAACAACTATGTCTGAATTTGCTCACCATCAATGCTGAGGGCCTAGCACCTGGCACTCAATAACTGTTGAATGCGTGAACTGGAACAAAGAAAACATTCTAGAGTGTTATTTTATATTATTACTTTTCACTTGATTCCAATTTAGTAAAGTGGGGTGGGGGAAGTAGCACTCATTCTCATTCTTTGGGGTGGAAATGTTGAAAAATGCTGATGCCTGGATCCCAGTCTAGACTAATCCCCAAAACCACAATCTTTGAAGTTGAGTCATGTCATTGGCGTATTAAATTGTCATTGCTTTTTAACAAATTGCTTACTTGATTACCAGGCTAATCCAGCAGCTTCAACAACATAAATTTATTAACTCACAGTTTCTGTGAGTTAAAAGTTCAAGTCCTTTGTGCCTAGATTCTTTGCTTAGGTTCTCATCAGGATTAACTCAGTTTGTTGGTGGAGGCTATAGGTCTCACAGGTCACTCTTAATTCTCTTCCAAGAGAATTAAAACTAGAATGAACCCTGGGCCCAGGAGTGATCAGTTCGGTTAAGAGGCAGGATTGAGGGCCCTGTTGTCTTGCTGGCTGTCAGCCAGTCCACTCAGTTCTAGAGGCTGTTCTCGGGTTCTTGCCCCGAGGCCCACATCATCTTAACAGTGGAGAATCTCCTTCACATTGAATATATTTTATGATTCATATTTCTCTGTTTTCTGTACTTTGAGCAGCTGGACAAAACTCAGCTTTTAAAGGGCTCTTGTGATCAGGTTTTCTGATGGAGCAATCGTTTTGCTCTCAGCTACAAACTGAAAGGTTGGTAGTTCTAATAGATCCAGTAACATCACAGAAAAAAAGTCCTGATGATCTACTTCTATCAGGATTACAGCCATGAAAACCCTAGGGAACATAGTCCTACTATGTAACACACGATTCCCATGAGTTGGAATCAACTCAATGGCAATGGGTTTGCTTTTTCTTTGGTTCTGTGATTAGGTTGGCGCCAACCAGATTATCGCCCTTCCTTAAAGTCAACTGTGCCAGAACATACCCTAAACTCAGTAGTAAATTTCATCAAATTTATAGTCCTGGGGGAGCACTGGTGGCATAGTGCCTAAGGCATCTGACTGCTAACCAGAAGGCTGGCAGTTCAAACCCACTAGCTACTCCCCAGAAGGAAGGTTGGGCAATCTACTTCTGTAGAGATACTGCCTCAGAAACCCAAGGAGACCTGACTCAACGACAGATGATTTGGTTGTTGTTTTTTGGAGGGTGGGGATTTGTTGTTGCTAGTTGCTGTTGAATCAGTGCTGACTCCTCTTGATATTATATATAATAGAAGGAAACATTGCCCGTCCTGTGCCATCTTCATGATTGTTGGGATATTTGAGTCCATTGTGGTGACTTTTTGTTGAATCTACCTCATTCAGTTTCCCTTTGTTTTCGCTCGCTCTCTTGTTACCAAACATGATGTCTTTCTCTAGTGATTGGTCTTTCCTGATGTGTCCAAAATTTGCTAGCCAGTGCAGGGTGTGTAAACTTGATTGGGGTGTGGGAGAAGTAGAAATCTTAGGAGTTATTTTAGAATTCTGCCTACCACAATTGAGATTAAAGAGCTACTCAGATGAGTATGATGACCAGTGGGCAAAATGTATCAGTATTGCAAAGGGCAAAGTATTAAGTGATCTTTAAGTACTGCGGTGTAGTAAATTACTTAGTGTGGCTTTTCTACCCATAAGTCTTTGTAAACTCTAAGGTGGGAATTGCTATTAGCTACGGAGGAGATCCTGATTTTAAAGTCGCCCACCTGGGTTATTTCTGTTGGGCGTGGCACAATACAATGTTCTGGGAAGTTCCCA
>NW_006921895.1:2700747-2702598 GCF_000298275.1 Orycteropus afer afer
GGTGGGTGCTCTGGGAGGAACGATTGGAGAAAGGACTGGAGGGAGGCAACATGTCTGGCCTGGCAGTAATAGGCCTTGGGTTACTGCTGGTAACCCTGTCTTCCCTTTGTGGAATTAGAGGAGGTCAGAACATGTGGCCTCCTTGCCATTTTAGCAAGTACTATACTTTTTTTTTTTTTTGAGCTTTTTATTGTGATTTGAGTGAAATTTTACAGAGCAAATTAGTTTTCCATTCAACAATTCATACACATTTTGTTTTGGGACATTGAATGCAATCCTTACAATGTAGTAGCACTCTTCCCACTTCCTCCCTCAATTTACCATTTCCCTTTGTCCTTCTTTCCTATCTCTTTCTGCCTTCTGAGTTTTGTCTCTGGGAAAATGCTGCCTTTTTGATCTCTAATTCTTGACTGTTCTAAGGAGTGAAGACTCCCTGGTGTCACTGTTTACCTTATAGGCCTGTTGTTTGGCTGAGAGTTGAGCCACAGTGGGGTGAGTTCAGCTCTATGCTTGAAGGATGTCTAAGGGCCAGTACAATATTTTTTATGTTAACAAATACATAGTCTAGTCATCAAAGCATTTCAGTCATTGGGGGGAGTTCAACAGAATTTCTAACTATGGAGTAGCAAAGACCTACTTATGGCCCCGTCTGAGAGAAGAACTAGCCCTGGTATTTAAACTAAAACTTGTCTGGAATTGGTTGTATTTCTCAGTGTTGCAACTGGAAATAAAAGTCACCCACACAGTTCAACTGAAGAGACCTTAATGAAGAGACCAATTAAGAGATATGGGTATGCAAAAGTGGGAAATTGGAACCAATTGTAGAGATCCATAGTATCAGCAGAGATTAGAAAGAGCTGGAGTGTGGAGGAAGCTGCAGTCAGAAAGAACACAGCTGCAGTCACAGAACAAGCAGCAAGCAGGGAGGGAGCAGTAAGAAATATTCTGACTTTTCTCATTTCCCATCCCCCTGAGCTGCTGCCATCTTCTCAATTACTGACGCCAAGTGGAAGCCAGTAGCAAGAAGTATAGGAGATGCTGTCTAGAGAAGATAACTCCTGGGGTAAACAAGCAAGAAGAAGAAGAAAGAAAAAGGAGTGGAAATAAAAAAAAAAAAAGCAGTACTGTACTTGTGCAAGCACTAACTGATAAAAATTGCAATGAAAACTTGGAGCTCATTTGCTTATTCATGGGAGTGTGCACCATTTTCTGGGGAGAGGCAAAGGTGGGTGTTATTGACTTCAGAGGTGGATGGCGGTGGGGTGCCTGCTCCACAGAATGAAATAAAAATAAAAACATGTGGCACAGCACTGGAAGTAAGTGGGTGAGTGGTATTGACAACTTCAACATTTTCTCCATCTACCATAAAGCTGTTTATTGGACCACTTGTGAATATTTTTGTTTTCTTTATATTGAAGTGTAATTCATACTGTAGAGTGTAGTCTTTAATCTTCATCAGTATGTGCTTCAAGTCATCCTCACTTTCAGCAAGCAATGTTGTGTCATCTGCGTATCTCAGGTTGTTAATGAGTCTTCCTCCAATCCTGATGCCATGTTCTTCTTCATATAATCTGGCTTCTCAGATTATTTGCTCAGCATACAAATTGAATAAGTATGGTGAAAGAATACAACCTTGACACACTCCTTTCTTGATTTTGAACCATGCAGTGTCCCCTTGTTCTGTTCAAATGACAGCCTCTTGGTCTACGTATAGGTTCCTCATGAGTACAATTAAGTGTTCTGGAATTCTAATACTACTCAATGTTACCCATAACTTTTTATGATCCACACAAAAAAATGCCTTTGCATAGTTAATAAAACATAAGTAAACATCTTTCTGGTATTCTTTGC
>NW_006921895.1:2702761-2720423 GCF_000298275.1 Orycteropus afer afer
TATTGATGATATTGTTTGACAATTTCCACATTCTGTGGGATCACCTTTCTTTGGAATGGGTACAAATATGGATCTCTTCCAGTCAGTTGGTGAGGTAGCTGTCTTCCAAATCTCTTGACATAAATGAGTGAGTTCCTCCAGAGGGACATTTGTTTTTGAAACATCTCAATGAGTATCCCATCAATTCCTGAAACCTTGTTCTTCACCAATTTCTTCAATGCAGCTTCAACTTCTTCCTTCAGTAACATTGGTTCTTGATCATATGCCACCTCTTGAAATGTATGAAGATTGAGCAGTTCTTTTTGGTACAGTGACTCTGTGTATTCCTTCCATCTTCTTTTGATGACTCCTGTATCATTCAATATTTTGCCCATAGAATCTTTCAATATTGCAACTTGAAGCTTAAATTTTTTCTCAGTTCTTGAGAAACAATGAAGGTATTCTTCCTTTTTGGTTCTCTAACTCCAGGTCTTTGCACATTTCATTACAGTAATTGGCCTTGTCTGTTGGAGGTGCTCTTTGAAATCTACTGGTTAGCTCTTTTATCTTGTCATTTCTTCCATTTGCTGTAACTACTCTTTTGACATCCATTTTGGTCTTTTCTTCCTTTCTTGTCTTTTTAATGACCTCTTGCTTTCTTCATGGATGATGTTCTTGATGTCATCCCACAATTTCTCTGTTTTTCAGTCGTTGGTGTTCAGTGCATCAAATCTGTTCCTTAAATGGTATCTAAATTCAGGAGGGATATTATCAAGGTCATATTTTAGCTCTTGTGGACTTGTTTTAATTGTCTTCAACTTCAAGTTGTATTTGCATATGAGCAGTTGATGGTCTTTTTCTACAATCTGCTCCTGGCCTTGTTTTTGCTGAAGATATTGAACTTCTTCATTGCCTCTTGCCACAGATGTAGTCAATCTGATTTCTGTGTATTCCATTTGGTGAAGTCCACGTGTATAGTCATCACTTATGTTGCTGAAAAAATGTATTTTTAATAATCTGTTGGTCTTGCAAAATTCTGTCATTCTGTCTTCAGAGTTATTTCTATCTCCAAGGCCATAATTTCCAACTACTGGTAATTCTTCTTTATTTCCAACTTTAGCATTCCAATCACCAGTGATAATCATCACATCTTGATTGCATGTTCAATCAATTTCAGAAGTTGGTAGAAATCTTCAAAATCCTCATATTTGGCTTTGGTAGTTGGTGCATAAATTTGGATAATAGTAGTATTAACTGGTATTCCTTGTAGGCATTTGGATATTATCCTATCACTGATA
Source organism: Orycteropus afer afer (assembly GCF_000298275.1). Taxonomy (NCBI): domain Eukaryota; kingdom Metazoa; phylum Chordata; class Mammalia; order Tubulidentata; family Orycteropodidae; genus Orycteropus; species Orycteropus afer. The sequence goes on from NW_006921895.1 coordinate 2,704,039, forward strand.
GGGTTGTACTTCAGGACAGATCTTGAAACAGTCTTTGTGATGATGAGTGCCACACCATTCCTCTTCAATTTGTCATTCCTGGCATAGTAGATCATATGGTTGTCTGATTCAAAATGGCCAAAACCAGTCCATTTCAGCTCACTTATGCCTAGGATATTGATCTTTGTGTGTTCCATTTTAACAACTTCCAGTTTCCTAGATTCATACTTTGTACATTCCATGTTCCAATTATTAATGGACATTTGCATCTGTTTCTGCTCATTCTGAGTCATGCCACATCAGCCAATGGAGGTCCCAAAAACTTGACTCTATCCATATTTTTAAGGTTGTCTTTACTCTGCAGAGTCAGCTCTTCCCCAGTCAAATTTTGGGTGCCTTCCGACTTGATGGGCTCATCTTCCAGCCCTATGTCAGTCAATATTTCAGGGATGTTCATAAAGTTTTCCAATAGTATATCAGACAGTGTTTCCTTTCTATTCGTAAGGTTTTCACTGGCCAGTTCTTTGAGAAGTGATGGCCTCTTCCTTCTTCTGAGTCTGTCTAAGCTGAGAAGCTCCACTGAAACCTCTCTAGCATGGGTAACCCTGCTGGCATCTTGCAACACGGTGGCATAGCCTCCAGCCTCACAGCAACATGTAAGACACCACAGGATGACAAACTGACAGACAAGTTCATCTCCCTTGGTTGTTCCTAACCCTCTGCATCTGTCTACCTCAGGCCCCAGCCTTAATATAGAGCCACCCCCAAGCAAAAAGTAGCCTCCAAGTCCTGGGCCTACCTACCTCAGTCCCTGGCCTTAATAAATAGCCCCACCTAAGTGAAAGTAGTGATACTGCTTTGGAAACCCAAGGAGGGGTTGCTATGAGTTGGGGCCGGCTCGACGGCAAACAACAACAACAACAAGTGAAAAGCAGCCTCCAAGCCCTAGGCCTGCCTACCTCAGGGCTCTGCCTTAATATCCAGACACACCCAATCAAAAAGCAGCCTCCAAGCTGCTAGGTGATTAGCTACTGGGGTCTTAAAAGCTTGTGAACAGCTATCTAAGGTGCAATGATTGGTCTCTCTCAACTCAGAGCAAAGAAGAGTGAAGAAAATAAAAGTCACAAGGGTATAATTAATCCAAAGCATTTATTGACCACATGAATCCCAGCCTCAATGACCATTAGATCAGAAGAAGTAGATGGTATGGTTAACACTGCTAACCATTTTGAAAGGGATCACTATAGGAGCTACTAGATAGTGTGGCAGAAAAATGTGGAACAAAAATCAAAATAATAGAAAAGACCAGGCTTACTGGTCTGATAGAGATTGGTGGAACCCCCGAGCCTATGGCCCTTAGACATGCTTTAAGCCTGGAACTGGTCTTACCTCCATGGCTCAACTTTCATCCAAACAAGGCAGGAGCATGGGTGAACAAATAACATCAGGGAGGAACACGCTTCTTATTACAATCAACAATAGGAGGTCAAAAGGGCAGCATTTGCCACGTATAACGTTCAGAAGGCAGAAATGAATAGGAAATAAGGATGAATAGAAATGTTAATATGTGGAGGAATTAGGAAGAGTGTTTTTACATTGTGGGGAGTGTAATCAATGTCACAGAGGAAAATGTGTATGAATTGTTGCATGAAAACCAATTTGCTCTGTAAACTTTTATCCAAATCTCAGTAAAGAGTTATATATGTATGTAAGTTATATATATAAGTAAAATCTTGAAATGATAGGAAGCAATTATAAAAGAGATGGAGAACATGAGTAGGATGAAGATTCCAACAAATTTCTGGAAGATAGAAAGCAGTTGTAACTATGCAACAGGTGACTTGAATGTGCCTAGAAATGTCAGCAGCTGACTGTGCAGTTATTTTTCATGCTCTGGCATGTGAAGTCTGCTGATACGGAGAGTAGAGGAGGGGAAGATCATAAAGAAGGGAGTTGAATAAACTCTTTGCTAAATGGCTTATAGAATAGCTTGTCCAGCCCTCCTTCATTGTCCCTATGGTGTAGCTGTGGAACTCCTCCTCAGGATAAAGCCACAGAAATGCTGTCTAAAGCACAACGTGTTATTCTGGTCAGAATTTGACATCCAGAACAGGAATTAACCCTCCAGATTAGGACCTCTCTATTGTGGTACAAATAGTTGAGTACTAGGTTACTAACTGAAAGATTGATGGTTCAAATTCATCCAGAGTCACCTCTGAAGAAAGGCTTGGAAATCTACTTCTGAGAGATCACAGTCATTAAACCCTATGGCGCACAGTTCTACTCTGAAACACATGGAGTCACCATGAGTCGGGATTGACTTGACTGCAACTGCTTTGATTATGCTGTCTGGAGGAGAGACATGGCTTTCTGTGTGCTGTTTTAGCAGGGGTGTGGAAGAGAAGCCTGCCAGTTGAAGTCCTCTTATAAGTTACACAGAGAGGCCTCTCATTTAGTGTAGAAGTTTGTAACAGCTGAGCATACTCAAGCCAGCTGCCAATGGTATCAACCTGTTCTTAAAAAATAAATGTTGGATAACCAAGTGGTCTCAGTAACTTGAAGAAAGCTGGCAGTGCAAAGAAGAAAGACTAAGCTACAGATCAACTGACACAAAGGACAGTAGAAATAATTCAGGGGAAGAGATGTGAAAATATGCTTAAGGTCTTCAGAGATATTCGAGAGGCTATTTTACCCACAAGGACAGATACGTCGTTAAAGAAATGGAATCTATAACTAAATAAATTGAATCTGATCATATTTTAAAATAATATATGACTGTATTTTTTTGGTGAAAGTTTACACAGCAAGTTAGGTTCTCATTTGACAATTTCCAAATAAATTGGTCAATTGCATTTGTTATTTTCCACATTGTGTTGAAATTCTCTTTGTTCTGGTCATTCCATTTCTAGTACTCTACCTTTCTTGCCTTCTCATCTTTGCTTTGGATTAAATGTTGGCCTTTTGGACTCATGCAGATAATTTTTAATAGAACACTGATCTAACAGGTGATATCCTTTATTTTGTGTGCCACTTTTCTTTTCTGTTAACATGTGATTTCCGGAGATAGTTTTCATTCAAGATTTAAAGAACATCTCAGGGCAATAGTCCTAGGGAGCCCTCTGATCTCAGGTATTGCAGTTATTCTGGCCATTTTTAAGAATATGAGTTTTTTTCTGCATTTGCCTACCATTCTAACCACAATCATCTATTATATCCCTGGTCTTATTGGTCAGTGGTAGTAGGCATTCACCTTCTAGTTTTAATCTCAGAGTAGTTGATGTTGTGCCTCCTGTAGGCTATCATCCCTGTAGCCTTGTTTCTTCTCTGGGATTTTGGTTATGTTTTTACTCTTTTCTCTAGACAAGTATAGACCAATAGTTGTATCTTAGATGGCTGCTTGCAAGCTTTTAAACCCTAGGATGCAGAACATCTTTTTGAACTGCATTATGCTGATTGACTAAGGTGTCCCATGAGACTATGGCCATAAGCTTTCAAACGTAGAAAACTTATCTTGGTAGGTGTTTGGTTATGTCTGAGGAGTATCTATAGTTGTGCCGTCAATGAATGTATGTACCTGCATACACATATCTATTTAAACAAATATAGATACTTCTGAACAATGGAGCTGGAAAATGGATAAGGAAGATTGCAGAAAAATTGATGCATTTTAATTGTGATGTTGGTGAATAATATTGAATCCACCATGGACTGCTAGAAGAATGAACAAATACTTGGAGGAAATATAACTGGAATGCTCCTTAGAAGTGTGAATGGTCGGACTTAGTCTCTTGTGCTTTGCTCATACTGTCAGAAATAACAAGTCCCTGGAGAAGGCTATCTCATTTGGAAAACCAGAGGGTCAGCGAGAAAGAAGACCTTCAGTGAAATGTGTTGATACAGTGGCTACAACAATGATTTCAAGTATGACAATGATTATGAGGATGGTGTAGGATTGGGCAGTATTTTGCTCTTGTACAGAGTCACTTTGGGTCAGAACTGACTTCACAGCATCTGACAACAACAACAACAACAGATAGGTCTAGATATGTCTATATTTTCTCACATATGTGAACATCTGCACCTACTCATACCAATATATTTATACCTATCCTTATGTGATCCTAGAATCATTTTTTGTTCTATCTTAGAGTTTCTGCTCCCTTATATGTTAAATTCTATGATACAGATATCCTTTACCGATGAGTGTTTCTCAGTGGCATTATTTACTTTGGTCTTGCTGTTCTCACTACACCCACATTTGGTGCCACTTTTTCCATCATCAAAAATAACAAGTATCTATGATCTGCAGTGTGCTGCCCTCATCCTACTTCTTGCCTCCTCTGGTAATCACAAATGAACATTGGCTTCTATATATCTATATAGAATATATATCCTATATAGATATATAGGAGCTCTGGTAGCGTAGTGCCTAAGGCACTTGACTACTAACCAGAACGTTGGTGGTTCAAACCCACCAGCTACTCCTCGGAAGGAAGGTTGGGCAATGTACTTCTGTAGTGATACTGCCTCAGAAATCCAAGGAGGGGTCGCTGTGAGTTGGGTCCATCTTGATGGCACATAATAACAACAAATATATATATATATTCTTGTCTTCTTCTAAAAGAGAGATCACACAATATTTGTCTTTATGTGCTTGACTTACTTCACTTAGAATCCCACCCCCCCGGTCTATCCATATTATTATGGTGGGTTTTGTGGACTTATCATTGTTCTTTTTGGTTACATGGTATTCCATTATATGTATGTACCACATTTTATTTATCCATTCATCCGCTGATGAGCACTTTGGTTATTTCCACTTTTCACTGTTGTGAATAAAGCTGCAGTGAATATAGGAGTGCATATATTTGTTTATGTCATTACTTTTAAATCTCTAAGGTATATCCCTAAGAGTAAATTTGCTGAATCATAGGATTGTTCTATTTCTAGTTTTTTTTTTTTTTTTTTTAAGAACTACCATATTGCTCATAGTGGCTGTACCATTTTACAGCCTCATTAGCAATGGATACGGGTTGCAACCTCCCCATATCTTCACCACCATTTACTGTTATCTCTTCTTGGTTTTTTTTTTTTTTTTTTTTTTGAATCATTGCCATTTTAACCTGGGTGAGATGATATCCCATTGTAATTTGATTTGTTTCTCTCTAATGACTATGATCAAAAGCACCTTTTCATCTGTTTGTTGGTTGTTCAGATGTTTTCTTTTGTGAAGGTTCTTTTTATGTCCTCTGCCCATTTTGTAATTGGTTTGTCTTTTTGTTGTTGAGTTGTTGAATATTCTGTAACTTCCAGAGATTATCAGATATGTCATTTCCAAAGATTTTTTTTTTCCCAGTCTGTAAATTCTCTTTTTACGCTTTTGATAATGTCTTTTGAGGAGCATAAGTTTATAATTTTTATGAGGTTCCATTTATCTATTATGTCTTCTTCTATTTGTGCAATTTTTATTATATTTGTTAATAAATCATTTCCAGGCGATAGTAGATCAAAATGAGAGTAGAAATCATTAAAACTTTTAGACCATAACAAAAGCAAATATCTTCATGGACTAAGTATGGGGAAATATTTCTTAATATAGACATAAAAAGCACACATAATGAAGAAAAAGATTGATAAGATGAATTATTTCTGTTCATTGAAATATATCATTAGAAAAGTATGAAAAACTTGCTTTTTTTTAGGTAAACTATCGTACACACACACAACAGAATACTATGCAACATGTAGAATCTACAAAACACTGCATAATGTAGATGAACTTGGAGGACATTTAAAAATAAAACAAAACTAACACCATTGAGTCAGTCCTGACTCATAGCAAACCCTCCTTGTAATTGGTTTGCCTTTTAGTTGTTGAGTTGTTGAAGTATTCTATAACTTCTGGAGATAGACCCTTATCAGATATGTTTGGGTTTCTGAGGTGATATCTCTATGGAAGTGGATTGCCCAATCTTCCTTTGGAGGAGCAGTCAAATGCCTGAGGTACTATGCCACCAAAGCTTATGCTGAGTAAAATAAGTCAATCACAGAACGACAAATATTGTATTAGTCCATTATTGTAAAAAGTCAAGGAAACATTTATGTATGGAGGGAAACTTTCTTTGTTGGTTACCAGGGGTGGGAGCGGAGGGAAGGGAACACTGCAAATAATAATAATAATAAACAAATAAATAAAAATTAGAAAAGAGTATAAAAGATAAGGTGAGAAATGAAAAAAGATGGTTTCCATACATATAACCAGCTAAAAGTGCCTTTCTTAAATATACAAAGGGCTCCTGCAAATCAATAACAAAAAACGAACAGTTCAATGGGAAAATTGGCAAAAAGCTTGACTAGGCATATCAGAAATAGCTCACACTCATGTAAAAAAATGTCCAATTAGAAATTTAATAGACAAAATATCATGACATAACTACAATTAAATAGACTGATAATAACCAAGTGTTGGTGAAGATTTGGATGAATTAAAATTCTCATGCTTTGCTGCTGTGGAAAATAGTTTGATAATTTCCACTAAAACTTGTTGTTAGGAGCTCTGGTGGTGTAGTGCCTAAGGCATTTGACTGCTAACCAGAAGACTGGTGGTTCAAACCCACCAGCCACTCCTCTGAAGGAAGATTAGGTAATCTATTTCTGTAGAAATACTGCCTCAGAAACTCAAGGAGGGTTTTGTGTTGTTGTTGTTGTTATGTGCTGTTGAGTCAGACCTGACTCATAGCAACCCCTCCTTGGGTTTCTGAGGCAGTATCACTATAGAAGCAGATCGCCCAACCTTCCTTCTGAGGAGTCACTGGTGGGTTTGAACTACCAGCCTTCTGGTTAGCATTTAAGTGCCAAAGAGAGGTAGTTGCCATTAAATAATTTCTGACTCAAAATGACCCTATCTACAATAGGAAAAAAAAAAAAAAAAAAAACACTGCCTGGTCTTGCATCATCCTCTCAATTGTTTCTATGCTCAAGCCCATCATTGTAGCCCTGTGTTAGTTCATCTGTGTGTGGAGTGTTTTTCCTTTTTTTTTTTTTTCTGACCCTCTACTATAAAAACCATGATGTTCTTCTCCAGGGACAGGTTCCTTTCTGATAACATGACAATTAAAACGTAAGATAACCATAGTCTACGACCCTAGATGTGGTAAAACACGACATATTCAAAATATTTATATATGTACAACAAACAGAAATGTTCATAACAGCTTTTTTATAATAGCCAAAGCTAGAAGAAAATCCAAATATGTATCACACTAGAAATGATAAGTTGTGTATTCATACAGGTGAATACTGTTCAGAAATTAAAATGAATAGATTGCTTCGACTAAGCAACAAAATGGGTAAATCTCATAAACCAAATGTTCAGTGTCAATAGACAGTCACAAAAGAGTATATAGTGTATTACTTCCATTTATATAAATATCAGAAGAAGTCATAAGTAGTTTATGGTGTTAGAATGATTCTGGGTAGAAGAATAAAGTGGTAGTAATTGTTAATGACTCAATTTGAGAAGAAACAGCTGCAAACATCCAATAATAATCAGATCATGGAGTGCATGAAGTGTGAATCTAGGAAAATTGGAAGTTGTCAAAAATGAAATGGAATGCATAAAGATTGATATCCTAGGCATTCAAACTCATCAAGTCAGATCTGTCTCATAGCAACCCTTCCTTTGGTTTCCAAGGCAGTATCATTACAGAAGTAGATTGCCCCATCTTCCTTCTGAGGACTGGCTGATGAGTTTGAACTGCCAGCCTTCTGGTTAGCAGTCAAATGCCTTAGGCTCTATGCTACCAGACTTTAAGCATTAGTGAGCTAAAATGGACTGGTTTTGGCCATTTTGAATCATATGACCATATGATCTACTATGCCAGGAATGACAGTTTGAAGAGGACTGGCATGACATTCATCATCACAAAGGATGTTTCAAGATCTGTCCTAAAGTACAATGATGTTAATGATAGGATAATATCCATATGTCTACAAGGAAGACTAGTTAATATTACAATTATTCAAATTTATGCACCAACCACCAAAGACAAAGATGAGGAAATTAAACATTTTTATCAACCTCTGCAGGCTAAAATTGACTGAACAAGCAATCAAGATGTGTTAATTATCACTGGTGACTGGAATTAAAAAGTTGGAAACAAAGAAGAATTACCAGTAGATGGAAAATTTGGCCTTGGTGACAGAAATGATGCTAGAGACCACATGATAGAATTTTGCAAGACCACTGACTTATTCATTGCAAATACCTTTTTTCAAAAACACAAAGGCAGCTATACACATGGACATCACCAGATACACAGGAATAAGATTGACTACATCTCTGGCAAGAGATGATGGAAAAGCTCAGTATCTTTAGCCAAAACAAGACCAGGAGATGATTGTGGAACAGATTATCAACTGCTAATATGCAATTTCAATTTGAAGTTGAAGACAATTAAAACAAGTCCATGAGAGTCACAATATGACCTTAAATATGTCCCTCCTGAATTTAGAGACTATCTAAAGAATAGATTTAAACACCAATGACCAAAAACCAGAATTATGGGATGACATCAAGGGCATCATCCATGAAGAAAGCAAAAGGTCATTAAAAAGATGAGAAATGAAGAAAAGACCAAAATGGATGTCAGAAGAGACTCTGAAAATTGACCTTGAGTGTAGAGTAGCTAAGGCAAATGGAAAAAATGACAAGATAACAGAGCTGAACAAGAGATCTCAAAGAGCAGCTTGAGCAGACAAAGCCAATTACTATAATAAAATGTGCAAAGACCTGGAGTTAGAAAACCAAAAGGGAAGAAATGCTCAGCATTTTTCAAGCTGAAAGAACTGAGGAAAAATTTAAGCCTCACATTGCAATATTGAAATATTCTATGGGCAAAATATTGAGTGATGCAGGAAGCATCAAAAGAAGATGGAAGGAATACACACAGTCATTGTACTAAAAAAGACCTGGTTGATCCTCATCCATTTCAGGAAATGGCATATGATCAAGAAGCAGTGGTACTGAAGGAAGAAATTTAAGCTGCACTGAAGGAATTGGCAAGGAACAAGTTTCCAGGAAGTGACAGAATATCCATTGAGATGTTTCAACAAATGGATGCCCCACTGGAAGCACTCACTCAGATATGCCAAGAGACTTGGAAGATAGCTATCTATCTGACTGGAAGAGATCCATATTTATACCCATTCCAAAGAAAGATGATCCCACAGAATGTAGAAATTATCAAACAATATCATTAATATTGCATGCTAGTAAAATCTTACTGAAGATAATTAAAAAATGGTTGTACCAATATATTGACAGAGAACTTCCAGAAATGCAAGCTGGATTCAGAAGAGGATATGGAAGGAGGGATATCATTGCTGATGTCAGGTGGATCTTGGCTCAAAGCAAAGAATACCAGAAAGATGTTTATTTATGTTTTATTGACTATGCAAAGGAATTTTTTTGTGTGGATCATAAAAAGTTATGGGTAACATTGAGTAGTATTAGAATTCCAGAACACTTAATTGTACTCATGAGGAACCTATACGTAGACCAAGAGGCTGTCATTTGAACAGAACAAGGGGACACTGCATGGTTTAAAATCAAGAAGGGAGTGGGTCAGGGTTGTATCCTTTCACCATACTTATTTAATCTATATGCTGAGCAAATGGCCCGAGAATCTGGACTATATGAAGAAGAAGGTGGCATCAGGATTGGAGGAAGTATCATTAACAATCTGCGATATGCTGATGACACAACTTTCCTTGCTGAAAGTGAGGATGACTTAAAGCACTTACTGATGAAGATTAAAGAATACAGTCTGCAGTATGGGTCACGTATCAATATAAAGAAAACAAATATCCTATTAACTGGACCTATAAGCAGCATCACGATAAATGGAGAAAAGATTGAAGTTGTCAAAGACTTCACATTGCTTGGTTCTACAATTGATGTCTGTGAAAGCAACAGTCAGGACTTCAGACAACGTATAGCACTGGGAAAATTGGCTGCAAAGGACCTTTTTCAAGTGCTGAAGAGCAAAGATAACTCCTTGAGTACTAAGGTATGCCTGACACAACCCATGGTATTTTCAGTCACCTCATACACATGTGAGAGCTGGACAATGAGTATGGAAGACCGAAGAAGAGTTGATGCTGTTGAGTTGTGGTGCTTGTGAAGAATGCTGAGAGTATCATGGACAGCTAAAAGATCTAACATGTCTATCCTGGAGGAAGTGCAGCTGGAATGCTCCTTGGAGGTGAGAATGGCCAGACTTCATGTCACCTACTTTGGTCATGTTGTCAGAAGGGACCGTTCCCTGGAAAGTGATGTCATGGTTGGTAAGTTGGATGGTCAATGAAGGAGGGGAAGGCCCTCAACAAGATGGATTGACACAGTGGATCTGGTGATGGCTCAAGTATAGCAAGGATCATGGAACTGGTGCGGGATGGGGGCAGTGTTTTGTTTTGCTGTGCATGGGGTAGCTATGAGTCAGAAATGACTCAGTGGCACCTAACAACAAAAACAAAAGCACCTAACAAAAACATGAAAGGTTTCTGAGGCACAGATAGTGCTCTTTTTCTTGACTCATGTGGTGATTATGCTGATGATTATTCTGAGATAATTCATCGAGCAATGATTGTCCACTATTCTGTATGCATATTATATTTTGTTATAAAATTGTAAGTGTATGCAACTGCATTGCATTCTAAAGAATAGTAATCAGATTGGCCTTAAAATTCTCACATCAGTATTCTCATATCTTAAAATATGATATAACTATGCCTTTAAAATTCAGACAGAAAAATAAAAATAGGATCCTAGAAGTCTATGAAACAAAAGATATATTCATTCATGCCAGGATTCATTAAATCTACCTCATATAAACCCTTTCTAAAAGAATCCAGAAGAAATGCAAAGGCCTTAGGAAATGATAGAAGTAAGCCAGGAGAACAATAAAAAGAAATGTAAAGAAGACATCTGTGCTTATGGCCCAGAAGTATTTTATCTCAATCAACAAGTAGCATGACAAGGAAAGTGTATGCATTTAGGGAGGTGGTAAAATACAAATTCTTTCTGTCAATAAGAAAAAAAGAAATCCAATAAAATTCTCCCACAGATTTGCAAAATTGTATAAGAAAATCATGTTACAAATTTTCTGCAAACTGAAATTTGTCATTTTATTGAAAAAGAGATAGACTGTAATAGAATCCATTTGACCTTGATGTTTGAAATGTTCTCTTTTAAGTGGCTCAAGTTAAGGGAGGTAGGGTTACCTCTCTGAGTTCAATCATACCACTGATTTATACATACTAATCATATTATTAATGTTGCTTATTGGGTCATAATTTTCAGAAAAAAATATGGATGGGAAACTATTATAAGTAGAGGTAAGAATATAAATGCTACACAATTTAACATTGTAAAAGCAGTGCAATACTTGACAGATTCTGAGAACTGGTAGAGATGGGAGCTTTGAAAGCCAAGTGGAGGGATATCAGAACATTGAACACTTCATTTTATTTGGTGAGGAATCAAGAGTTCCAACTTAAAGCTGATGGTTTAGAAAAGCTTGAATTTTAGCATATGATTTAAAAATAAAAACTGTAATCAGCAAATATAGGAGAAGAGAAAGAAAAAGAAGTTATAGAGGAAAATATGCTCACTTTTCTTGTGTCAATGTAGAGCCTCAAGAGATACTGTTTAGTGTTGATAAAAATGGACATGTTGTTGTTGTTGTTATGTGCAATCGAGTCGGAAGTGGACATAAAAGTAAAAAAATTTACTTAGTATTAACTCCAAAGATAGAAACAGACAAAAAATGATTGTGAGAAGTGTGTCTAGAGGGGTGAGGTAATGAGAAAGATATGAGAGAACCTGTCTTTAATTTTGAACCTCTTTTTTTAATTTCTTATTTCTATGCACTTGCATTACATCTACTAAAATGATAACTAATAGAATTTCCAAATTAAGGCAGAAATGATAGTTAAAGACATTATCTAGAAGGAGCAGAAAAGTTTAAATAGTAATCCACATACATGTATACTGTATTTTTAAGCAAGCAATTCTCAATATATATTTTTGCACATCATGAAACTCCCTCACATATTACTCTCATAAGCATGCTACACCAATAATATTTTCCATGTTGTTGATGTTGTTGTTAGGTGCCACCGAGTCAGCTCTGACTCATAATGACCCTATGTACAACAGAATGAAATGCTGCCCAGTCTTGCACCAGCCTTGGAATTCTTGCTATATTGGAGTCCATCATTGAAGCCACTGTGACAATCCATCTCGTTGAGGGCCTTCCCTTTTTCACTGACCTTCCACTTTACCAAGCATTATATTCTTCTCCAGAGAATGGTCTCTTCTGACAATATGATCAAAGTAGGTGAGACGAAGTCTGGTCATTCTTGCTTCCAAGGCTGCACCTCTTTCAGAACAGATTTGTAAGTTCTGGCAGTCCATGGTACTTTCAATGTTCTCCAACACCACAACTCAAAAGCATCAACTCTTCTTCAGTCTTCCTTATTCATCGTCCAGAATTCACATACATTTGAGGTAATTGAAATACCATGGCTTGGGTTAAGTACAACATAGTCTTCAAAGAGACATCTTTGCTCTGCCGCACTTGAAAGAGGTCTTTTGCAGCAGACTTGCCCAATGCAATACATCATCTGACTTCTTGACTGCTGCTTCCATTGGTCTTGATTGTGGAACAAAGTGATATGAAATCTTTGACAACTTCAATCTTTTCTTCTTTTATGATGATGATGGTGATTGGTCCACTTGTGAGTGTTTTAATTTTCTTTATGTTGAGGTATAATCCATACTGCAGACTATAGTCTTTAATCTCCATCAGTATGTGCTTCAAGACATCTTCACCTTCAGTAAGCAAGGTTGTGTTGTCTGCATATCACAGGTTGTCAAAGAGTCTTCCTCCAATTCTGATGCCATGTTTTTCCTATAGTCCAGCTTCTTGGATTATTTCCTCACCATACAGACTGAATAAGTATGGTGTAAGGATATCAACCCTGACAAACTCTGTTCTTGATTTTAAACCATGCAGTATCCCCTTGTTCTGTTTGAATGATTCCATAGAGATAGTTCTTAAAAGAATACAATGCTTGTTTTGGTTACCTCTGTGCTGCTCTAACAGAAAATACCAGAAATGGGATGGCTTTAACAAACAGGAGTTTATTCTCTTACAATTTTGGATGCTAAAAATCCTAGTTCAAATTGCCAGGCTCTAGGGGCTGTGTGAAAGCCCCTCAACCTTGGGCTTCAGCTCTGCCTCTTGCTTCCAGCCGACTGAAGCTAGAGGTATCTCTTCATTCAGGCAGCTGCTGGCTGCTGAGGCTGACAAACCCAGGGTTCACAAGTGAAAAAGCACAGTCCCAATAATACCAAACCACACAACAGGTCATTGATTCAAGTCCATTGAAAGTCTCAAGATCAGCAGAGCATGGCAGGCTGCCGAACAATGACATGACTACATGCAGGATTCAAGCATACCATAAGGTGGAGACCTTTCTCAAAGTTGCTTCTTATATACTAGAAGCAGCCCACATCCCTAAAGCACCTACTCAGCTGCTTCAGTAGATTCCACCATGGAGTTAATTGCCGATCTCACCATGGGGAATAACTACCACCAGCTGTCCAGCCACCCAACCAGGCCCAACCAAATTGACACACAAACTTAACTACCACAGTGCCCAAGGTAGAACTTTTTCAATAGTTAAGCTGAATTATTGTTTGGTTTTAAGAAGATTTCAGAGGATTATTTTGGTTTAAGGTTTAAAGGTTATCTCTGGCAATAGTTTCAGGGGTTCATATAATCTTCATGACTTCAGGAAGTCTGGAGCCATGAGAATTTGAAATTCTGTACTGCATTTTCCACCATTTGATCAGGAATCTTCTATGGAATCTTTAATCAAAATGTTCAGTAATGGTAACTGGGCACCATCCAGTTCTTCTGGTCTCATGGTAAAGGAAGCAGTTGTTCATGGAGGCAATTAGCCACACATTCCATATCCTCCACTGATTTTTGACTCTCCTCCTTCCTTTATTGTTTCAGGCAAATAAAGACTAATTGTTGTGCCTTGGATATCTGTTTACAAGCTTTTAAGACCACAGGCACTACTCACTGAACTAAAAGGTAGAACAGAAGCACTGAATATGTTACTAGGCCAACTAACTGAGATGTGCCATGATACCATGACCCTAAACATCCAAACCAAGAAACCAAATCCCATGAGTTTTTTGGTTGTGCATAAATTAGTACATATTTGATTAATAGGGTGTACATAACAAGTGGATCTTCAAATGGAGGATGAGTTTGGCAGTAAACAAAATTGATGTGGCTCTTTCCTCATTGTTCCTCCAATGCCTTATGCTAAAAATGTTCTTGCTAAAATTATTTTAATTTATTTATGTTCTGCACCAAAGGAATTGGTGAAGAACAAGGCACCAGGAATTGATGGAATACCCATTAAGATGTTTCAACAAATAGATGCCACACTAGAAGCACTCATTTGATTATGCCTAGAGATTTGGAAGACAGATACCTGGCCAACTGACTGGAAGAGATCCATACTTGTACCCATTCCAAAGAAAGGTGATCCCACAGAATGTGGAAATTACCGAACAATGTCATTAAAATCACATGCAAGTAAGATCTTACTGAAGATAATTCAAAAACGGTTGCAGCAGTATATAGACAACTGCCAAAGGTTCAAGCTGGATTCAGAAGAGGACATGGAACAAGGGATATCATAGCTTCTGTCAGATGGATTTTGACTCAAGGCAAAGAATACCAGAAAGATGTTTACTTGTATTTTATTGACTATGCAGAGACATTTGATTGTGTGGATCATAACAAATTGACATTGAGAAAAATGGCAATTCCAGAACAATTAACTGTACTCATGAGGAACCTGTACATTGACCAGGAGGCTGTCATTCAGACAGAACAAGGAGACACTGGATGGTTTAAAATCAAGAAGGGAGTGCATTAGGGTTGTATCCTTTCCCCATACTTATTCAATCTGTATATTGAGCAAATAATCAGAGAAGCTGTACTATATGTAGAAGAACATGGCATCAAGGTTGGAGGAAGAATCATTAACAATCTGAGATATGCTGACGACACAACTTTGCTTGCTGAAACGGAGGATGACTTGAGGCACTTACTGATGAAGATTGAAGAATACAGTCTGCAGTGTGGATTGCATCTCAATATAAAGAAAACAAAAATCCTCACAGCTGGATCTATAAGCAGCAACATGATAATGGAGAAAAAATTGAAGTTGTCAAAGACTTCACATTGCTTGGTTCTACAATTGACACCAATGGAAGCAGAAGTCAGGACATTAGATGATGTATAGCATTGGGAAACTTGGCTGCAAAAGACTCCTTTCAAGTGTGAAGAGCAAAGATGTCTCCTTGTGGACTAAGGTATGCCCGACACAAGCCATGATATTTTCCATAGCCTAATATGCATGTGAGAGCTGGACAATGAATAAAGAAGACCGAAGAAGAAATGATGCTTTTGAGTTGTGATGCTGGTGAAGAATGCTGAAAGTACCATGGACTGCTAAAAGAACTAACAGATCTGTCCTAGAGGAAGTGCAGTCGGAATGTTCCTTGGAAGTGAGCATGGCCAGACTTCATCTCACCTACTTTGGTCATATTATCAGAAGGGATCATTCCCTGGGGAAGGATGTCATGCTTGGTAAGGTGAAGGGTCCACGAAAGAGGGGAAAGCCCTTAACGAGATGGATTGACATAGTGGCTGCTATGATGGAGGTTCAGGTATAGCAAGGATCATGGAGCTAACGTGGGAATGGACAGTGTTTCATTCTGCTGTGCATAGGGTTGCTATGAGTTGGACATGACTTCAGGGCACCTAACAACAACAACAATGTTCGTATAATCTTCTCGGGTTATGCTTTGAAATGTTTTCACATCAAACTCACCTTAAGATATTGCCATAGCTGAAAAGGACTCCTGGGTAAAATGAATTAGGATTAAAGATTAGATCTTAACAGCTCTAAAATTCACGAGGAAGCATTAATCAGAATACTCAATTCTTCAACTGATGGAGGCAGGACTTGCAGAGAAATATTTAAAGAAGTCAGTGAATATTTTGAAGAACTTTGACATCTTCTGAGAAAATGAAAGTTTGATTCCTTTAGTAATTAATTGAAAAGCCACTTTAAACTTTAGGATTGGGACAATACCTATGTTTTTTTGTTATTTATTTATTTATTCATTCATTCATTCATTCATTCATTTATTTATATTTTATTTTATTTTATTTTATTTATTGTGATTTGGGTGAAGATTTACAGAGTGAATTCACTTTCCATACAGCAGTTCACATATACTTTGTCTC
>NW_006921895.1:2724120-2725205 GCF_000298275.1 Orycteropus afer afer
GTGTTAATTGGTTTCCCTTTTCTTTGTTGAAGAGGGTCTGTGCAGTCCTTCTGCCTAGTCCGCCATCTTGCCGGAACTCTCAGTACCTATGTTTTTTAAGCAATTAAAATATTAACGGACAATCTGAAGGAAAAACTTCATCCAGATTCACTATGGAGCCCTGGGGTGGCACAGTGGTTAAAGCACTTGGCTGCCTAACTGAAAGGTCAGCTTTTCCAACCCACTAACCTTTCCACAGGAGAAAAATGTGGCAGTCTGCTCCTGTAAAGATTTATAGGCTTGGAAACTCTATGGGGAAGTTCTACTCTGTCCTACAGGGTCACTATGAGTTGGAATTGATTTGATGGAAGTGGGTTTTGTTTCATATGGTTTATATTCACCACAATTCAAACATTTAGAGTAGGTAGGCTTTTGATAACTAGTTCAAGGGTCAAAAATTGTATCAAAATGCTAAGACAATGGGGACAGAATAAAAGTCTTTTTAATACATAGTGTTGGGACAAGTGGATATTCATGTGCAAAACAGTGAAGTAGAACATCTGTCTTCCTTACACCATCCACAAAATGAATTAATTCAAAATGAATTATGACCTAAATGTGAGAACTAAAATAATTAACTCATAGAAGAAAATATAGGCATAAACCTTTGTGATCTCCAGTAAGGCAAAGTCTTCTATGATGTTACACGAAAAGATGGATAGAAACCAAACAAAATTCACTTCCGTTGAGTGGGATCTGACTCACAGTGACCCCTGCCTGGGTTTCTGAGGTGGTATCACTACAGAAGTAGATTGCCCAATCTTTCTTTTGGGGAGTGGCTGGTAACTTTGAATCATCAGCCCTTTCTGGTTAGCAGTCAGATGCCTTAGGTACTACCCCAGCAAAAGGTAGATAAATTAGATAAAACAGATGTTGTTGTTCTCATGTGCCATCCAGTGGGACCTGACTCATAGTGACCCCTTCTTGGGTTTCTGAGGCGGTATCACTTTGGAAGTAGATTGTCCAACCTTCCTTCTGAGGAGTGGCTGGTGGGTTTGAACCTCCATCCTTCTGGTTAGCAATCAAGTGCCTTAGGCACTATGCTA
>NW_006921895.1:2725305-2728773 GCF_000298275.1 Orycteropus afer afer
CCAGAGAAAGAATAGAAAACACAAGCAGTGGTGGTGCTGGTGGAGGGGGTGATGTACAAAAGAATACATGAAAATTTCCCAGACTACAACAATACATGTCTCCAGACCGAAAGGTCCCACTAGTACCCCACACAATCAATGGAAGAGGCAAGAAATAAAGAAAAAAAAAAAACATATAAATTGAACTTTGTCAGAATTAAAAAAAAAAAAAAAACATATAAATTAGACTTTGTCAGAATTAAAAAAAAAAGAAAAAACTTTTGTACTTCAAAAGATATAATCAAGAAAGTGAAAGACAACCTATGGAATGGCAAAAATATTTGCAAATTATATAGCTGATAGGGTTGTAGTATTCAGAATATATAAGCAATTCTTAGAGATCAACATTAAAAAGACTCAATTAAAAATGGGCAAAGGATCTGCATAGATATTTCTTTAAGGGAAATCCATATAATCAATAAGCACATGAAAAGCTGCTCAACATCATTAGTTAACAAGAAAATGCAAATCAAAACCCCAATGGATATCACTTCAGACCCACTCAAATCAAACCAAACCCAATTCACTGCGATCAAGTGTGTTCTGATTCATAGTGACCTGCATTGGGTTTCTAAGGCAGAAGCAGACTGGCTCATTTTTCCTCCACAGAGCTCCTGGTGTGTTTGAACCACTGACCTTTTGGTTAGCAGCCAAATGCCTTAACCACTGCACGACCAGAGGTCCTTAAGCATCACTGGGATGGCTATAATAAAATAAAAATAAAAAGATAGTTGATAATTGAAAGGATAAAAATCAAACTATTAAAATTGTCATTGAAAATCCTGATCTTGTCTTTAAGCTTTAACTTGCAGCAAAACTACTTAAACACAAGAACATTTTAGCTGTGTCTGTCTCTCAATTATAAGAATCTAGATGTAGACACCTACTTTTCAGAATAACCATAGACCCAGACACAGCTAACGGGACCAGAGTTGAAAGCAACTATTAGAAGAACAAATATTTTATCTAGAACATCTCTTCCTAATCCAAACCTAGATGTCCTCACCCCCTTGTTATGCTACATTTTAGCCTTGCTTTTGACCCAATCAAAGACAAGCGTTACTTTATTTCTGGGCTGGCGCTTCTTTCTCTGGGCTAAGCCCTTCCTTTCCCTTCTTGAAAAGTGAATAAACCTCTTTTGCTTTATTCTTTCCCTGAAGTGAATTCTTTCATAACCCCACCAAGACAGTCAACCTAACAATAATAAATGTTGGCAAGGATATTGATAAATTCAAATCTTCATATACTGCTAGTGAGAATGTAAGCTGACATAGCTGCTATGAAAAACAGCCTAATAATTTCTCAAATGATTAAACTAAGAGTTATGGTATGACTCAGCAATTCCACTCCTAGGTTTATACCCAAAAGAAATGAAAACATAAATCTACACAAAAACTTGTAAACAAATGTTCATAGTAAAAGCTCACTGCCATCTAGTCAGATCTCACTTGTAGCGACCCTCCTTGGGTTTCAGAGGTGGTATCACTACAGAAGGAGATTGCCCATCCTTCCTTCCGAAGAGTGGCTGATGGGTTTGAACCACCAGTCTTCTGGTTAGCAGTCAAATGCCTTAGGCATTATACCACCAGGGCTCCCTAGAATTATTAATATTCCCAACAGTGGAAACAACCAAAATACCCATCAACTGATAAAAGATAAATAAAATATGACATAAATACACAATGTAATATTATTTGCCCATAAAAAAGGAATGACATACTGATGCGTGAACCAACATGGATAAACCTTAGAAACATTTGACTAAGTGAAAGCAGACAGTCACAAAAGACCATATATTTTATGATTCAATTTATGTAAAATGTCCAGAATAGATAAATCCATAGAAATAGAGATTAGAATATTGGTTGCCTAAGGCTGCGGGGTGGGAGGGGGCGCTGGTGGCACAGTGCCTAAGGCATTTGACTGCTAACCAGAAAGTTCATGGTTCAAACCCACCAGCTGCTCCATGGAAGGAAGATGGGCAATCTACTTCTGTAAAGATTTACCACCTTGGAAACCCAATGGGGGTCACTATGAGTCAGCATTGACTCAATGACAGTGAGTTTGGTTTTAGTTTAAGGCTAGGGGGAGATAATTGGAAGTGATGGCTAATGGGTGCAGTGATTCTTTTGGGGCTATTGAAAATATTCTAAAATTAGATTGTGGCAATGGTTGTACAACTCTGCGAATACAGTTAAAAGCCAATGAAGTGTACACTTTAAATGGATGTATTGTATAGTATGTGAATCATTTATGAATAAAGCTATTATGTTTGAAAAATTACTTCAGCTGACTTACTTGTCCACATGTGAATAAATTCCTAAACATTAAATGCTTACTGAATAAAAATGTATTTGAAGGATTTATATATTTGAGACATTAAATGAACTTTAATTTTGAGTCTGTGTTTTTAAAAAACTAGATATATGAAACTCAAATCTGTTAACTTGGGACAAACTTGCTGAATAATAAAAGAAGAAAGTATTTGCCGTTTTTCCCTTCATCAAAAAATTATGCTGCTATATATCTGGTTTGTACAAGCTATTATTTAGGAGACACATCCAGGTAAGTTTTGAGGATTTAAAAAATATCAAATATGACTGAAAACAAAATAAAAAAGTGGGTTTTTAAGTTATTTTTTTCCTAACACATTCATGTGAAAAACACATGCTAATATTTCATCTTTGTTTCTTCCTTCAGCTTGCCAAAGAAACAGTCAAGGTGTGATATTTTAATCATCTGTCTTGCTTTAATATTCTAGTGACATTTTTTCCCCCTAAACACTGCATAAGTCATTTCTCAAACAGACGCTAGTAGAAGAATTGAGAGAAATTTTTAACTTGTTTTGCATGAGAAACTCATCAGAGGAATTGATAAATAGTTAATAAAAATAGCTTATTGGAAGGGGGTAGGTAGTGGGTTGTGTGGAAAGAGAATTAAAATCAAATTACTCATTACCTTTAGAGGAAAATGAAATTGATTTAAAAATTATAATCAGTTACCAGATTGGGTTCAAATTACTAATTTGTAGCTAGGTTAACTTCTAATTTCTGTTTGTTCATTTTCCCCACTCCTACTCAGTGAACTTCTCAAAGCAAAGTAAGGAATAGTTTCCTAGCCAAAGCATCAGCAATGGATACAAAGCAGTTGCCTAATAGTAGTAATAACTAGCTCAAGAATTCTGCATTAAAGTTTATAAAGCAACTTATTTGGTCTTTCAGAGCATTGTCAGGGGTACAGATGTATTATTATTCCATACCGCAGGTCAAGAAATCAACTCTGAAGCAGATCAAATTATTAAATAGTTCATTTCTGTAAAATCGAGTGTGTACTAAGTCATTAACTCATTTATTTATTTAGTAATTATATTGTAGGTCTATACTGTTGAGTAGGAGCTCTGGTGGCATAGTGCCTAAGATATTTGACTGC
>NW_006921895.1:2730023-2731246 GCF_000298275.1 Orycteropus afer afer
GTGACTATGGTCTCAAGCCCACAGGTTCAACTACTCAGTCCCTCTGGGTAGCTGGCTGTGACCAAGCAGTGACTACAACCTTGCCCCATGTCAGTTCTACTATGCTTCTGAGAATTCCTACAGAACATAAAAATACTGGTAGAACCATTGTCTACCAACCCTATACATGGTCTTGGGTACACTTCCCGCTTCATAGACATACCTAATAGTTCAGCCTGTCCACCCATCTATTCACCTGTATACCCATGTTTGCCTTCACTGACAACGCAGTACTGTATGTGCGAAAGGGTTCATCTTTGTTGTCTGTATGTCCCATGTACCTCTCTATCTCTTTCTCTTCCTCAGTGTCACCATGTTGATCACTCACATTTGGTACATTTTCCTTCTCTTCATCCAAATCAATACTTATCTCTACCTATCTAACAGTGTTCCCTTCCTGCCCCTCCCACCCCTGGTAACCAACAAAGAAAATTTCCTTCCATAGATAAACATTTCCTTGACTTTTACAATAATGGACTAATACAATATTTGTCCTTCTGTGATTGACTTATTTCACTCAGCATAATGTGCTCCAAGTTTATCCAAATTATATGGTGTTTTGCAGAGTCTAGGTTATTCTTTAGGGTTGCATAGTATTCCATCATGTGTATGTACCATAGTTTGGTTATCCATTCATTCCTTAGTTGATGCACACTTCAGTTGTTTCCATCTTTTGGCTATTGTAAATAGTGCTGTGATGAACATAGGTGTGCATATGTCTATTCTTGTCTTGGTTCTCACTTTTTAGGATATATATACCTAGTAATGGAATAGCTGGGTCTAATGGTATTTCTAGTTCTATACTGCTTTCCACAGTGGTTGTACCATTTTACAGTCCCACCATTTTAGAGTGTATGAGAGTCCCAATCTCTCCACATCCTCACCAGGATCTGTTATTTTCTGTCTTGTTGAACTTTGCTACCAGTGCTGGAGCAAGGTGGTATTTCATTGTTGTTTTGATTTGCATCTCTCTAATGGCTAATGATTGTGAGCATTTTTTCATATGTTTGTTGGCTGCCTGAATATCCTCCTTGGTGAAGTGTCTATTCATGTCTTCTGCCCACTTTTTAATTGGGTTATTTGTCTTTTTATTATTGAGGTGTTGGAGTTTTCTATAAATTCTAGAGATAAGTCCCTTGTCAGATATGTCATTGCCAAATATTTTTTCCCAATCTGTAGGTTCA
>NW_006921895.1:2732436-2734908 GCF_000298275.1 Orycteropus afer afer
TTCAATCTTCCTATCCACAAGCATGGGATGTTCTTCCATTTATGTAGATCTCTTATGGTTTCTTGAAGTAGTTTTTTATAGTTTTCGTTGTATAGGTCTTTTGTGTCCCTGGTAGCATTTATTCCCAAGTACTTTATTTATTTATTTATTTTTGCTAGCTATTGTAAATGGTATTGATTTCTTTAATTCTTTTTCAGCAATCTCTTTGCTAGTGTAGAGGAACCCAACTTATTTTTGGATGTTGATCTTGTATTCTGCCACAATGGTAAATCTGTCAATTAGTTACAGTAGATTTTTGACCGAGTCTGTTGAGTTTTCTAGGTATAGGATCATATCATCAGCAAATAGGGATAGTTTGACTTCTTCTTTACCAATTTGGATGCCTTTAATTTCCTTTTCTTGCCTTATGATCCCAGATAGGACTTCCAGTACAATGTTGAATAGACGTGATGATAGAGAGCATCCCTGTCTGGTTCCTGTTCACAAGAGGAATGGTTTCAGTCTTTCTCCATTGAGTATAATGTTGGCTGTTGGTTTTGCATAGATTTCCTTTATTATGTTGAGGAATGTCCCTTCTATTCCAATTTTGCTGAGAGTTTTGATCAGGAATAGGTGTTGGATTTTACCAAATGTCTTTTCTGCAACAATGGATATGATCATGTGTTTTTTTTCCCTTGTTTTATTTAAGTGGTGGATGACGTTGATTGTTTTTCTAATGTTGAACCATCCCTGCATACCTGCATATGAACCCCACTTGGTCATAATGAATGATTTTCTTGATATGTTGTTGGAATCTATTGGCTAGGATTTTGTTGAAAATTTTTGCATCTATATTCATGAAAGATATTGCTCTGTAGTTTTCCTTTTGAGTGATGTCTTTGCCTGGTTTTCGTGTTAAGGTTATGCTTGCTTCATAAAACGAGTTAGGGGGGATTCCATCCTTTTCTATGTTTTGGAATAGTTTGAGTAGGATTGATATCAGTTGTTCTCTGAATGTTTTGTAGAATTTTCTGGTGAAAACATCTGGGCCAGGACTTTTTTTGTTGGTAATTTTATGATGATCTGTTCAATTTCTTCTTTTGTTGTGAATCTGTTCAACTTTTCCACATGAGTCTGTGTTAGTTTAGGTAATTGGTGTGTTTCTAGAAATCTGTCCATTTCTTCCAGATTTTCAAATTTGTTGGAGTACAGGTCTTCATAGTATCCTGATGTTATCCTTTTTGTTTCAGTTGGTTCTGTTGTGATGACACCCATTTCATTTCTTAACCATGTTATTTGTATTTTCTCCCACTTTTCCTTTGTTAAATTTGCCAGTGGTTTGTCAATTTTATTGATCTTTTAAAAAAACCTACTTCTGGTCTTGTTGATTTTTTCTATAGCCCTTCTATTTTCTGTTTAATTGATTTCTGCTTGAATCTTATTTCCTTTTTTTCTGCTGACAGTGGGCTTTTTTTTTTGCTGTTCTTTTTCTAGTTGTTGGAGATGTTGGTTTAAAGTGTGGATTTTGGCTATTTTTTCTTTTTGAATGTGTGTATTTATTGCTATAAATTGACCCCTGATCACTGCTTTTGCTGTGTCCCAAAGATTTTGGTATGATGTGTTTTCATTCTCATTTGATTCAAGGAATTTATGAATTTCACCTTTTATTTCTTCTCTTACCCAATCTTTCTTAAGAGGGTGTTGTTCAGTTTCCATGTGTTTACTCTTTTTCCATTGATCTTCCTAGTGTTGATTTCTAATTTGATAGCATTGTGATCTGAGAAGATGCTTTGCAGTATTTCAATGTTTTTAAATTTATTAAAGCTTGCTTTATGGCCTAACATATGGTCTATCATGGAAAATATTCCATGTGCCCTGGAAAAATATGGATATTGTGCTGTTGTTGGGTGAAGTGCTCTGTAGATGTCTATAAGGTCAAGTTGCTGGATTGTATTGTTTAGCTCTTCTACATCTTTGTTGAGTTTCTTTCCACTTGTTCTATCATTGAAAGTGGTGTATTAAAGTCTCCCACTATGACTGTGGAGTCATCTATTTGACTTTTCAACTCTGAAAGTTTGATTTATGTATTTTGGGGCACTTTCATTGGGTCCATAGATATTGATTATGGTTATATCTTCATGTTCAATTGATCATTGAAGTATTATATAATATCCTTCCTTGTCCCGTATGGTGGTTTTAGTCTTAAAGTCAATTTGATCAGAAATTAATATTGCTACTCCTGCTCTTTTATGGTTGCCATTTGCTTGATATATCTTTTTTCCAACCTTTGGTTTTCAGTCGATTTTTGTCTCTAAGGTGTGTGTCTTATAGACAGTGTATTAATGGGTATTGTTTTCTTATCCAAACTGCAACTGTCCATCTCTTGAGTGCTGCATTTAATCCATTAACATTCAGGGTAATTATTGATAAGTTTGAATTTGTTGCTGTCATTTTGTTATGTGTTTTTTCATGGTGTCCCTGGTTTCTTTGTTC
>NW_006921895.1:2735818-2743586 GCF_000298275.1 Orycteropus afer afer
ATTCCTTATCAGTGAGTTCCAATGCTGCTTCTTCCTCAGGGATATATTCTGGTCTGTATCCTGCTCCCTTGTTTGTACCACTTTATCTTGCTTCTTTTTGTGGACCGTGATGGTCTGTTTTCTCTGAGACATCATGGCATTGTTGTATTTAGATCTCTGTTAACTGTTTGTGAAGAGCAGCCAAAGGTGAGTCAGGCTTTTCTTGGTGGTTGTTTATTATTGCCCCTTTGATGGAGAAGATAGTGGTGGCTCTCACTCAGTAAGTGAAGCTGTAGGAGGTGTGGGTGTAGTTGTGTCATATGGGGACTGTTGCTGTCCTCCACTTAGACAAAAAAGCAATTGAATAACCATGAAAAAAGTAAAAGCACATGTACAAAAAGCACACCATATAATCACACAGGAACAGTAAACAAAAAAAGAAAAAAAGGAAAAAGAAAAAAAACTGCAATATCTGGGGAGAGGGCAATAAGAGAAAAAAGGTAAAGAAGCAGAATAATGAAGAAAAGGGAAAAATGCAAAAAGAAAAACAAAGAACAGGGTTAACCATGAGAAAGAAAATAAAATTGTAACCAGGAACAGGGAAAAGAAAAAAAAAGCTGAAAAGTAGAACCTTGGAGGGGAAGAATAAAGAATAATAGTAAAAAGGACAAAAGTAATAATAATAGTAATAGTTTTAAAACAGACAAAAATGAATAAACTAAAAAGCAGAAAAAAGAAAAATAATCAGGGCAGGGAGGTGCAGGGAGGTGCATGGTACCCAGGCTCCATCTCCGCATGCAGACTGGGATAGAATTCCTGCTGTCCCAGAAGGTGGGTGGGAGTGATGAATGGTGGCACCCCTGTTCACCAACAGGGTGTGGGATATAAGAGTAACAAGGGGAATGTCTCACCCTTCCAGTTGTCTGGGTCCAGAATGTCCTTGGGGTTCCACCAAGTGGAACCTGTTCTTAAGTCCCTGGAATCTGGGAGAATGCTGTCACTTTAAATTTTCAAAATGGTCAAGCTGCTTGTAAACATTTGAAATGGCTGTGCCCTCTGGACAGACAAAAGTCCACAGCTCAGCCTGCTTTCCTTTTCAATGCTTCTCCTTTTATTCCCCAGCCACCAGAGCAGCCCTCTGTGCAGTCCCTGGCTAGCAGGGCTGATTTTTATGTTAATTCTTAGATCTTATCACCACTCGACAATATCCGAGTTGTCTGTGCCATCAGGATCACTGCCAGACCACAGTTCTGTATGTCTCCCTCTTTGGTGTTTTCATGCAAATTCTTCTGCTAGTTGGAGTTTAGTCTACTTCTATATCCTTTCCTTCATGGCTCATGGGCCTAGGATTATCTTCTGTATCTATATTAATTGGTTCCCCTTTCCTTTGTTGAATAGGGCCTGTGCAGTCTTTCTGCCTATTGTGCCACCTTACTGGAACTCTCCCCTGGTTTGATTTTTATACTGCTGATTGGCTTACACTAGTGACTGCCTTATGTTAGTGACTTGATTGACAGACATAGACAATGACACACTTTCCAGATCATTTGGAACCCTGTAAGTTGGTGTATGAACAGATAAAGATATGTTTCCTAGGGTTATTGATTCATACTAAGTGCACGCAATCGTATGTACAAGTGGAAATTGCTACTTTGTTGTGACTCCAGAGCCTTGCCTTATGATGGAGCCAAGTGTTTTCTTCTAACTTCCATTCTCTTGTATTCTGCTCCACCCACATTTTCTATCTTGTGGTCAGACTGTCTTACTTTAAAAAGGCAAAATATTTTCCATTTTTTAAAGTCAAATATATTTCTCTATTACTTTCATTTATTAGCTCTATGTATAGCCTCCAGAGGGAGCTCTATGGCACAGTAGATAAGGCATATGACTGCTAACAAAAAACTCAGCAGTGCAAACTTAACAACTGCTCCACAGAAGGAAGATGAAGCAATCATTTCCATAAAATCTTACAGCCTTGGAAAACTAATGGAGTTCACTATGAGTCAGAATTAACTTGATGGCAGTCGATTTGGCTTGGTTTGGGGTTGTGCCCCCCAAAGCTGCAAAGACCAAGTTTGTTTCCTCTTTTTTATGAACAAATGTCAAATGTTTAAAGGTAATTTCTATGTGTCCTCCTTTAGATTTGCTCAACTCTTTCCAGACTAAATGCAACGCTTTCGGAACAAATTTTGATTGATTGTGTAATAGATGAGTATATTTTCTTTGCACACTGTCCATTCATTCTTCTTGATGCCACCACATATTGGAGGATCTACTTCTGTCCCAGTTTCAGTCTAAAGGGTTAAGGTTGTATTGACACCACCACCAGATCCATTATCCTCAGCCTGACTAATCAGTGAATTCCATCCTCCTACCTACAGAGAGGGAGGTCTGGTGGCATAGTGCATAAGGCATTTGAGTGCTAACCAGAAGGCTGGTAGTTCAAACCCTCCAGCCACTTCTCAGAAGGAAGATTGGCAATATACTTCCATAGAAATACCACCTTGGAAAACTAAGAAGGGTTGCTATGAGTTGGAATTGACTAAATGGCAGTGAATTTGTTTTTTGTTTGGACCTATAGGGATTGGTCCAGGGATGGAAATGTAATCCAAGCCAGCTAAAAAAAAATCAACTCTAAAAACTCCTGTTATTGTCGTTAGGTGCCATCGAGTCATTTCCAACTCAGTGACCCTATGCACAACAGAACAAAACACTGCCCGGTCCCGTGCCAGCTTCACAATCCTTGCTATACTTGAGCCCATCACTGCAGCCCCTGTATCAATCTATCTCATTAAGGGCCTTCTCCTCCTTAGTCGACTGTCCACCTTACCAAGCATGACATCCTTCTCCAGGGAATGGTCCCTTCTGACATGACCAAAGTATATGAGAAGAAGTCTGGCCATTCTTGCCCCCAAGGAGCATTCTGGTTGCACTTCCTCCAAGACAGATTTGCTAGATCTTTTAGCAGTCTGTGGTACTCTCAAAATTATTTGCCAGCACTACAACTCAAAAGCATCAACTTTCTTCAATCTTCCTTATTGATTGTCCAGCTCTCACATGCATATGAGGCAATTGAAAAGACCATGGCTGTGTCAGGCACAACTTAGTCCTCAAAGAGTCATCTTTGCTCTTCAGCACTTGAAAGAGGTCCTTTGCAGCTGATTTGCCCAGTGCTATACATTGCCTAATGTCTTGACTATGCTTCTATTGGCGTCAATTACAGAACCAAGCAATGTGAAGTCTTTGACCACTTCAATCTTTTCTCCATTTATCGTGATGCTGCTTATAGGTTCAGTTGTGAGGATTTTTGTTTTCTTTATATTGAGATGTAATCCATACTGCAGACTGTATTCTTTAATCTTCATCCTTAAGTGCTTTAAGTCATCCTCACTTTCAGCAAGCAAAGTTGTGTCATCAGCATGTCCTGGGTTGTTAATGATTCTTCCTCCAATCCTGATGCCACATTCTTCTTTATGTAGTTCAGCTTCTCAGAGTATTTGCTTAGCATGTAGATTAAATAAGTCTGGTGAAAGGATACAACCCTGACATACTACCTTCTTGATTTTAAACCATGCAGTGTTCCCTTGTTCTGTTTGAATGACAGCCTCCTGGTCTATATACAGGTTCCTCATGAGTACAATTAAGTGTTCTGGAATTGTCATTCTTCTCAATATTACCCATAATTTGTTATGATCCACACAATCAAATGCCTTTGCAAAGTCAATAAAACATAAGCAAACATCTTTCTGGTATTCTTTGCTTGAACCAAGATCCATCTAACAGGAGCAATGATATCCCTTGTTCGGTGTCCTCTTCTGAATCCAGCTTGCATATCTGGAAGTTCTCTGTCAATATATTGCTACAATGATTTTTAAAATTATTTTCAGTAAGATTTTACTTTCATGTGATATTAATGATATTGTTTGATAATTTCCACATTCTGTGGGATCACCTTCCTTTGGAATGGGTACAGATATGGGTCTCTTCCATTCATTTGGCCAGGTACCTGTCTTCCAAATCTCTTGGCATAACCGAGTGAGTACTTGCAGCAGGGCATCTGTGTTTGAAACATCTCAATGGGTATTGTGTCAATTCCTGGTGCCTTGTTCTTTGCCAGTTCCTTCAGTGTAGCTTCCACTTCTTCCTTCAATACCATTGGTTCTTGATCATATGCCACCTCCTGAAGTGGATGAAGATCGACCAGGTCTTTTTGATACAATGACTCTGTGTGTTCCTTCCATCTTCTTTAAATACTGCTTGCCTCATTCAATATTTTGCCCATGTTGTTGTTGTTATTTGCCGTTGAGTCGGCCCCGACTCATTGCGAGCCCTCCTTGGGTTTCCGAGGCAGTATCACTATGGAAGTAGGATTGCCCAACCTTCCTTCCGAGGAGTGGAATCTTTAAATATTGCAACTTGAGGCTTAAATTTTTTCTCAGTTCTTTCAGCTTGAGAAATGCTGAGTGTGTTCTTCCCTTTTGTTTTTCTAATTCAAAGTCTTTCCACACTTCATTATAGTAATTGGCTTTGTCTGCTTGAGCTGCTCTTTGAAATCTTCTACTCAACTCTTTTATCTTGTAATTTCTTCCATTTGCTTTAGTTATTCACCACTCAATGGCAAGTTTCAGACTTTTGTCTGATATCCATTTTGTTTTTTTTTCCTTTCTCATCTTTTTATAATGACCTCTTGCTTTCTTCATGGATGATGTTCTTGATGTCATCTCATAATTCTGATTTTTGGTCATTTTTTTTCAATGCATCAAATCTATTCTTTAGATGGTCTCTAAATTCAGAAGGGATATATTCAAGGTCATATTTTGGCTCTCGTGGACTTGTTTTAATTTTCTTCTACTTCAAGTTGAATTTGCATATGAGAAGTAGGAGTTCTGTTCCACAATCACCTCCTGGCCTTGTTTTGGCTAAAGATATTGAGATTTTCCATCACCTCTTGCCAAGATGTAGTTAATCTGATTCCTGTGTATTCCATCTGGTGATGTCCATGTGTATAACTGTCATTTGTGTTGTTGAAAAAAGTTATTTGCAATGAATAAGTTGTTGGTCTTGCAAAATTCTATCATGTGGTCTCCAATGATATTTCTCTCACCAAGGCCAAATTTTCCAACTACTGGTAATTCTTCTTTGTTTCCAACTTTTGCATTCCATTCACCAGTGATAATTAACATATCATAATTGCATCTTTGGTCAATTTTAGACTGCACAATTTGATAAAAATCTTCAATGTCTTCATCTTTGGCTTTGGTGATTGGTGCGTAAATTTGAATAATTGTAGTATTAACTGGTATTCCTTGTAGGCATATGGATATTATCCTAACACTGAGTGCATTGTACTTCAGGACAGATCTTGAAACATCCTTTGTGATGATGAATGCCACACCATTCCTGTTCAAACTGTCATTCCCAGCATAGGAGATCATAGGGTGGTCTGATTCAAAATGACCAAAACCTGTCAATTTCAGCTCACTAATTTCTAGGATATCAATCTTTATGTGTTTCATTTCATTTTTGACAACTTCCAATTTTCCTAGATTTGTACTTCATACATTCCATGTTCCAATTATTAATGGATGTTTTCAGCTGTTTCTCCTCATATTAAGTCATCCTGTGTCAGCAAATGGAGGATACAGAAGCTTTACTTTATCCATATCATTAAGGTTGATTCTACCCTGATGAGACAGCTCTTTCCCACTCGTATTTTGAGTGCCTTTCAACCTAAGGGGCTGGCCCTCCTGCACTGTACTGGACAATGTTTCAGGGCTATTGATAAAGTTGGTAGGTAAAGTATCAGATAGTGTTTTTTTTGCTATTCATAAACTTTTCAGTGGCCAATTCTTCTTTAGATGGTCTCTAAATTTAGGAGGGATATATTCAAGGTCATATTTTGGTTCTCGTGGACTTGTTTCAGTTGTCTTCTATTTCAAGTTGAATTGGCATATGAGCAGTTGATGGTCTGCTCCACAATCAGCTCTTGGCCTTGTTTTGCCTAAAGATATTGACCATCCAAGAAGTGGATGGCCTCTTCCTTCTTCCTAGTTTGTCTCAGTCTCTAAGCTCCATTGAAACTTGTGCACCATATGCAACCTTGCTGGCATTTGAGACACCAGTGGCACAGCCTCAAGCCTCATATCAACATGCAAGCCACCACAATATGACAAACTGACAGACAAGTTAATCTTCCTTAGCTCTTCAAAACCTTTTCTCCCTCCCCTTACCTGGATCCTGTGGCTCTCTTGTCCCTGGCTTCCCCCCACTTCCTGCCTCTTGTGTGTGTGGCCTGTCTCCCACCCCTTACATGGATTCCCATGGCTCTGTCTTGGCCCTGGCTTCTCCCCTGCCTCCCGTGGGAGAAAAAATGTTCTTGTTTACTACTAGTGTTGCCAAGCACAGATGGTGATATGTAATCTCATAGCTGCTGTAAACTAAGACGTTCAAAAAGATTGTCTAAGAATGAAGTCAACATAGAGATTGGTAGTGCTGAGGGAAGGAGAGATGAAAAGAGAGAGAGAGTGAGGACATTCTTCAAATCCCTAGATATACCTTAGCTAAAGTCTGATGTATCTCAACTTTTCATATGCAAAAGCCAATAAATGTCTTCTTTTTTGTATAATATAGTATGATTTGCATTTCTATGAATTACCTTAAAGAACAAAACAACAAAATCCACTGCCATCAAGTTGATTCCAATGCATAGTGACCCTATAGGACAGGTTAGAACTTCCCCATAGAGTTTCCAAGGTTGTAAATATTTACAGAAGCACTCTCTGTGGAGTGGCTAGTGAGTTTGAACTGCTGACCTTTTGGTTAACAGTTGGTTAACCACTGTGCTACCAGGGTTCCTTACATTCAAAACAATCCTTTATAAAACACTAAGTTTCTAGATTCTTCATCATCTTGGTCACTATTGTAAACACCTTTGGCTAAGATAATGTGAATGAATAGTGCATCCAATTTATACCCATATTATTAACCAAGCAAGTAACACTATGTAAATAGAAAGTGGGAATTTTAAGGGAGGTGTAGTTGGAGTAACATTATTATTATTATTATTACTGTGATTTGGGTGAAGATTTACAGAGCAAATTCACTTTCCATACAGCAGTTCACATATACTGTGTCTCATGTCATTGACCACAAGTGGATGACAGTGGTAGCCGATCACCAATCTTCTGGTCTCATAGTCGTATAGGCTACAGATTGGATGGCATACCAGTCACTAGGACTAATTGTTTCCATGAATTTTGGTTTTCTTCATTCTTATTTGTTCTCGACGAGGAGAGACCCATCATTGCATCTAGATGTCAGCTTGCTAGTTTTTAAGATCCCAGTTGCTACTCTCCAAAGTAGGAGGTGGAACAATGTTTTGCATAGTATGCTATGCCAATTGAGCTTGATGTCCCCTGCGACTATGGTCCCAAGGCCACAGGTTCAACTTCTTGGTCCCTTTGGGTAGCTGGCTGTGAGCAAGCAGTGACCACAAGCTTACCCCTTGTCAACGCTACTATACACCTGGGAATTCTGATCATTCACATAAAATTATAGGACCATTTCTGCCAACCCTATATATGTTCTTGGATATACTCCCCATTTCATAGACATACCTAATCATTTAGCCTGTCCATATACCCACATTTGCCTTCACTGACAACGCAGTACTGTATGTACAAAAGGGTACAGATTTGTTGTCTGTACCTCCCATGTACCTCTCTATGTCTTTCTCATCCTCAATGCTGCCATATTGGTCACTCACATTTGGTACATTGCCCTTCTCTTC
>NW_006921895.1:2744458-2749393 GCF_000298275.1 Orycteropus afer afer
TTATGCTTGATAGTCTATTTATGCCATATATTAGGGACCTTAAATTTGCCCCTAAATTTTCCTTGAGGAACTGTATAGTTTTAGGTTTCACATTTAAGTCTTTGATCCATCTGGAGTTCGTTTTTGTGTACGGTTGGAGAAACATTTTCGACGTAGGTTTTTAAGAACTTTATGAATTTGCTGAGGATTTCAGAGTATTATATATGCAACAGATACCACTAAAGTGTTTGAAGATGGGAGTGGCATGATGAAACCTGTGTTCTTGTGCTTAAAGCAAAATCCTTTGGAGGCAGAGGGAATGTGTTTTGAAGAGCAATTAAGAAGAAATTAGTTAGGTAAGGCACTATAGGTCTTGAAAGAAGATGAACTTGGTCTGTAGCAACTTAAAGGAAGAAATAATGGAAATAATGTTAAAAGTTAACAGAATTTCACAAATGATTGATCAAGGAAATCGTCAAAGAAATTGTGTGGTTCTGAGCTGGAGCCTTTTAGAAGATTTCCTTTTCATCCCTGTTTCACACTATTTCACTCACTACTATTTTCTAAAACTTCACCTTGTGTTTTTCTCAGTTTATGTTCAGAAAACCATAGAGCCTAATCTCATTGTCACCACTGAAATTTTTCTGGGCACTATTGTTAACTTACATTTAGATGTTATGTTTCCTTAAGGAGCTCTGGTGGAGCAATGCCTAAACCATTTGACTGCTAATCAGAATGTTGGCAGTTCCAACCCCCAGCCATTCCATCGAAGGAAGCTGGGGAAATCTACTTCCATAAAGATTTACCACCTTGGAAACTCAATGAGGCTCACTATGAATTGGAATCAACTTGATGGCAGTGGGTTTGGTTTTGGTTTACATCTGTCTATATCTTAATTCATAATTTAACTGATAAGTAAGCTGAACTTGTCTTTAGTTATTTACTGTAATTTTCTTTTTGGTCTGACAGTATTATTTATTTATCTATCTATCTATCTATCTATCTATCTATCTATCTATCTATTATTGCTGTACTCTGGGTGGTCCAAATGGTTTATGCTTGACTACTAACCTTAAGGTTAGCAGTTCAAATGATCCAACAGTACCATGGGATAAATACCTGGTGATCTGCTTCCATTAATATTACAGCCCAAATATCCCTACACAGCTCAGTTCTGCTCTGTAACCCATAGGGTCATCATGAGTCAGAATCAACTTGACAGCAACAGGTTTGGTATTGCTCTATAACAAATAACTCAGAATGAAAGGACATTTAACAACCACTATTTTATTATGCTCATTGATTTCTTTCATCAGTAACTCAGAGAGGACATAGCAAGAATAGCTTGTCTCTGGTTCATGATATCTATGGTCTCAACTGGGAAGACTGTGCCTGGGATGGCTTGAATATCTGGGGATGGCTTGATATCTGGGAGTGGCATCAGTTAGAGCTTAACCTGGGATGACTTGAAGCTTAGGCTAGAATACCATAAAGGCTGAACTCAGCTGGGACTGTCAACTAGAGCACTTGTGACTTGGGTTTCCTCACAGCATGGCAACTGGGTTCTGACATGCAATATCTCAAGAAGGGTCATTTGGAGAGTAACCATTTTAGGAGAAACAGGTAGAGACTGCATGGCCTTTGAAAGTCTAACCTCTAGAGTCACAATGCTCAATTCTACTCTACTAGTCATAGCAGTAGGAGCTCTGGTAGCGTAGTGCGTAAGGCACTTGACTGCTAACCAGAGGGCTGGTGGTTCAAACCCACCAGCCACTCCTCAGAAGGAAGATGAGGCAATCTACTTCTTTAGTGATACTGCCTCAGAAACCCAAGGAGGGGTGGCTATGAGTCAGGTCCAACTTGATGGTACATAACAACAACAACATGGGCATTGATCAGTGGTAGGGCAAGGAGGTAAAGAGTGTAATAAAATTTTTATTTTTATTTTTATTATTATATAATATATTTTTATTATATAATTATTATATATATTTATTATTAAAGAATATAATAATATTACTGGAGATAAGGTACAATATGAACCCATGTTATTATGTGAATGGTACGGTACTCATCATCACAAAGATTTTATGAAGATCTATCCAGAAGTACAATATTATCAGTGATAAGATAATATCCATATGTGTACAAGAAAGACTAGTTAATACTACCATTATTCAAATTTACACACCAATCACCAAAGCCAATGATGAGGAAATTGAAGATTTTTACCAACTTCTGCAGTCTGAAGTGGATCAAACATGTAATTAAGATGTATTAATTATTGCTGGTGATTGGAATGCAAAAGTTGGAAACGAAGAATCACCAGTATTTGGTGATAGAAATGATGCTGGAGGTCTCATGATTGAATTTTGCAGAGCCAACAACTTATTCATTGAAAACACCTTTTTTCAACTTCACGAATGGCAGCTATGCATGTGGACTTTGACAGATGGAGTACACAGGAATCAAACTGACCACATCTGTGGCAAGAGGTGATGGAGAAGTTCAATATCTTCAGCCAAAACAAGGACAAGAGCTGACTGTGGAATAGACCATCAACTGCTCATATGCAAGTTCAAGTTGAAGCTGACAATAATTAAAATAAATCTATGAGATCCAAAATATGACCTTGATTGTACCCCTCCTGAATTTAGAGACCATCTAAAGAATAGATGTGACGCATTGAACACCAATGACAGAGAATTAGAGGAATTGTGGGATGACATCAAGAACATCATCCATGAAGAAAGCAAAAGATCACTAAAAAGACAGGAAACGAAGAGAAGACCAAAATAGATGTCAAAAGAGACTCTGAAACTTACCCTTGAACGGAGAGTAGCTAAAGCAAATGGAAGAATCATCAGGATAAAAGTGCTGAAAAGAAGATTTCAAAGAGCAGCTCGAGAAGATGAAGTCAATTATTGTAATGAAATGTGCAAACACCTGGAGTTAGAAACCAAAAGGGAAGAACATGCACAACATTTCTCAAACTGAAAGAACTGAGGAAAAAATTTAAGCCTTGAATTACAATATTGAAAGATTCCATGGGTAATAGGTTGAATGATGCAGGAAACATCAAAAGAAGATTGACGGAATACACAGAGTCAGTGTACCAAAGAGAATTGATATATGATCATCCATTTCAGGAATTTCAGGAGGTGGCATATGATCAAGAACCCATGGTATTGAAGGAAGAAGTCAAAGCTGCACTGAAGGAAGTGGTGAGAAACAAAGCTCTGAGAATTGACAGAATACCCATTGATATGTTTCAACAAATGAATGCTGCACTGGAGCCACATCTATGCCAAGAGATTTGAAAGATAACTACCTGGCCAACTGACTGGAAGTGATCCATATTTTTACTCATTCCAAAGAAAGGTGATCCCACAGAATGTGAAAATTATGGAACAATATCATTGATATCACACACAAATAAAACCTTACTGAAGATAATTGAAAAATGGTTGTAGCAGTACAAAGAGAACTTCCAAAAATGCAATCTGGATTCAGAAGGGGACGTGGAACAAAGGATATCATTGCTGATGTCAGATGGATCTTGGCTCAAAGCAAAGAATACCAGAAAGACGTTTACTTGCGTTTTATTGACTATGCAAAGACATTCAATTGTGTGAATCATGACAAATTATGGAAAACTTTGAGAACACTGGGAATTCCAGAACACTCAGTTGTACTTATGAGGAACCTGTACATAGACCAGGAGGCTGTTTTTCAAAAATAACAAGGGGATACTGCATTGCTTAAAATAAGGAAGGGAGTGCACCAGGTTTGTATTCTTTGACTGTATTTATTCAGTTGGTATGCTGAGCAAATAATCTGAGAAGCTAAACTACATGAAGAAGAACATGGCATCAGGATTGGAGTAAGTCTCATTAAGAACCTAAAATACGCAGATGACACAACTTTGCTTGCTGAAAGTGAGGATTACTTGAAGCAGTTACTGATGAAGATTAAAGAGTGCAGTCTGCTGTTTGGATTACACCTCAATATAAAGAAAATAAAAATCCTCACAACTGTACCAATAAGCAGCATTATGATAGATGGACAAAGGACTGAAGTTGTCAAAGAGTTCATATTACTTGGTTGTATAATCAACACCAATGAAAGCAGCAGTCAAGACATCAAAAGACATACTGCATTGGGCAAATCTCTTGCAAACAACCTCTTTCAAGTGCTAAAGAGCAAAGATATCTCCTTGAAGACTAAGGTGTGCCTAACCCAAGCCATGATATTTTCATATGCATGTGAGAGCATGACAACGAATAAGGAAGACTGAAGAAGAGTTGATGCTTTTGAGTTGTGGTGCTGACGAAGAATGCTGAAAGTACTGTGTTCTGCTAAAAGGATTAACAGATCTGTCCTGGAGGAAGTGCAGCCAGAATGCTCCTTGGAAGCAAGAATGGCCAGACTTCATCTCACCTACTTTGGTCATATTATCAGAAGGGAACATTCTCTGGAGAAGGAGGTCATGCTTGGTAAAGTGGGGGGTCAACAAAAGAGGGGAAGGCCTGCAACACAGTGGTTGCAGCGATGGGCTCAGGTATAGCAAGGATTATGAGGCTGGTGCAGGACTGGGCAGTGCTTCGTTCTGTTACACATGGGTTGCTATGAGTTGGAGATGACTCGATGGTACATAACAACATTTCTGTACCAAAGGCACAGGAGTATAGAAACACGATGAAAACTTATCTCATATTCTTTAAAATCACCCACCCAGAATTATCATTGGTTCAAATATAATAGGTCAGAAAGAACCCACAGATGGGATTTCTAAAGTTTAGAGTGAAAACAATGAAAAAAAAAAAAAAGACCAGAAAAAAAATGAGTAAGCCAACTGCAAATACCAGAAACT
This sequence comes from Orycteropus afer afer, assembly GCF_000298275.1. Classification (NCBI taxonomy): domain Eukaryota; kingdom Metazoa; phylum Chordata; class Mammalia; order Tubulidentata; family Orycteropodidae; genus Orycteropus; species Orycteropus afer. The sequence goes on from NW_006921895.1 coordinate 2,749,311, forward strand.
CTTTGAATAAACAGATTATAAAAGTGAAGGACAGAACATATATATATATATATATGTATGTATATATATATGTGTGTGTGTGT
>NW_006921895.1:2749493-2752702 GCF_000298275.1 Orycteropus afer afer
TGTGTATATATATATACATACACATACACACACACTCATATGTCCAAGCCAACTTGATGAGACCAAACAACTATATATATATTGTGTGTGTGTGTGTGCATGCACACATGTGGTGTGTGTGTATATGTAGGTATGTATGTGTGTGTGTATAATAAAACTATGATAACTTCCTGTGCTTCTGTGGTAGATTGTGATTGTCCTCAATTCTGCACCCCTTTGCATCCACATCCTTGCCCTGATTTCAAGAGCAGGTAAATTTCCCAGCCTCTTGACTATGGGCTGTACCATGTGACTTGATTCAGCCAAGGGAATGAGTCTTAAGTGTTTCTGATTCCCTGTGGAACAGCTGTTATTGCTACAAGAGGAAGGAGCTGTTGGTTCAAGTGGAATGGAAGACACATGGAGCAAAACAGCCAGCTTCTCCAGAGTCCTGCAGTAGCAAACAGAGCCACACTGGCATCATAGCCTGAAGCAGAGTTGACTCAGAGAAGATCAGCAGAGCCACTCAGCTGAAAATTCTCCATGGATGTCTGGTAGAATAATTGGCTCTTGTTTTAAACCTCTAAGTGTAACGGTGGGTTGTTATGTCACATTATCTTGTCAGCAACTGATATAACAGCCATAGCATACACAGGTATGTGTTTCATTTATCTGGAATGCTAGATTTTTTAAAAGGGACTAGTAAGTCTATCGAACACACACACAAGAATGTACTGATTTAATGACTCAGGGGTAAATACTATACATGGCATTAGAATGTCAATGCTGAGATGTGAAATTCTAGAAAGAAGGGAAATTAGTAAGACATGTCCAGTTGCAAAAAGTGCTGAAATTTAAACTAAGGAAAAAAACATAAAGTTTTTATTGATAATCTTAATTGGGGCTTAATGTCCCTGAATTGTTTTCAAATAAGAAAATAGAGTGTAGAAAGGGAATAACCGACAGTAATTATAATAAAAACCCCTTACTTTGGCACAATACTTATATTTTTGAATACTTTATTTCTGCAAATATTAACATTTTATACATGATGGAAAATAGTTACTTAGTGAAGAAATGAAGTGGCTAACACATTTTCTAAATGAGGAAAAAGATTGATTTTCTTTAAATATAAATGACTCCAGGTCAGGAACCCAGAAAGCCTGGATACTTGTCCCCAATATTCTTTCATAATGGTAGTGTTTAGATTGGAGAAAGGAAGGTTGGGATTTAAAATGATGTAAACCATCCTGCTTCAGACATTTAGGACTGAGAAGTCCCTCATTGTCCAGATCATCTCTAAAGTCCATTATTTTAGAGATGAGAACACTGAGACTCATACAGCCTCCAGCTCAGACATCATGAGTAGATATACAAGTAATAATAACTTTGCTTTTGAGTTATGGTGTTGGAGAAGAATGCTAAGAGTACCATGAACTGCTAAAAGCACTAACAAATATGTCCTAGAATAAGTGCAGCCAGAATGCTCCTTGGAAATGAGAATGGCCAGACTTCGTTTCACCTACTTGGATCATGTTGTCAGAAGGAACCATTCCCTGAAGAAAGATATCAGGCTTGATAAATCAGAGGGTCAACTAGAAAGGGGAAGATCCTCAATGAGATAGATTGACACAGTGGCTCCAACTATGGTCTCAGGTATAGCAAGGGTTATGAGGCTGTCACGGGACCACAAGTGTTTCATTCTGCTATGCCTAGGGAGCTCTGGTAGCATAGTGGCTAAGACATTTGCCTGCTAACCAGACGGCTGGCGGTTCAAACCCACCAGCCACTCCTCGGAAGGAAGGTTGGGCAATCCTACTTCCGTAGTGATACTGCCTCGGAAGCCCAAGGAGGGGTCGCTATGAGTCGTGTTTGACTCGACGGCACATAACAACAACAACAACATGCCTAGGGTCACTATGAGTTGGGGATGACTCGACAGCATCTAAGAACAACAACAACAATTAGACATCATGAAATATTACCAACTGAAGATTAGTAATGCATTTATAGTCTAATGGTGGCTGGTATGTTAACAAGTGCTGAAATAAAAATATAAGGTACTGTGGGCATATAGGACTAAGAGTAACAAAAGTTGTAGGTCTCATTAAAATCTATTCATATCTATGTTTTTCCCCTGAAATTAGTAAATTATTCATTTTATTGTACATTTTTCATTTATTGTTGTTAGCTTCCATCAAGTCAACTCCAACTCAGGGCAAACCTGTGTACAATGGACTAAAACATTGCCTGGTCCTGCATCATCTTCATGATTTTTGGTATACTCAAGTCTATTGCTGTAACTGTGTATTTTGAATGCCTTCCAAGTTAAGGATTTCATCTTCTGGCACTCATTGGACACTGTATTCTGTTGTAATCCATAAGGTTTTCATTGGCTAAATTTTGAAGTAGAATTCCAGGCCTTGCTTCCTATTTTGTCTTAGTCTGGAAGCACTGCTAAAACTTGTTCACTGTGGACAACTCTGCTGGCACAGCTTCCAGCATTACAGCAGCACATTAGCCACTACAGTACAACAACAACTGGACACATGGATAGTGGATTTTACATTTAGTGTATATTTAATGTAAAATTTACACTTAATGTGTATTTTGATGTATGTTACCCATGCATTTATTTGTTCTTTGTGTACAGGCACACTTCAGAGATATTGTGGGTGTGGTTCCAGACCACCTCAATAAAATGAATATTACAATAAAGTGAGTTACAAGAATATTTTGGTTTCCCAGTGCATATATAAAAGTTTACACTATGCCATAATCTTTTAAGTGTGTAATAGCATTATGAAAAAATTTGAAATATTGTAAGAATTACCAAAATGTGACACAGAGACACAAAATAAGCACATGTCATTGGAGAAATGATTTCAACAGGCTTGCTTGACATAGGGTTGCCACAATCTTCAATTTATAAAAAAGACAGTATCTTTGAAATACAGTATAGTGAGACATGCTTATACTGGAAACTATTTCCTAAGTTCAAACTATGTACCAGGTATTGTGTTATATGTCACACAAAAGTAAAATATAAGAGGAACATGCTTAAATATAAACAGCAAAGCAGTCCAGAATATTGAGGAAAAACCAAAGTTGAAAAGAAAAAAAAAAACAAAAAACAGAAGGCAAGTCTAGGATAAACATATATTTCAAGAATTGTTGTTGTTGTTGTTATGTGCCATCGAGTCACCCCCGACTCATAGCGACCCCTCCTT
>NW_006921895.1:2753489-2755706 GCF_000298275.1 Orycteropus afer afer
GGTGGCTGCGATGATGGGCTCAAGTATAGCAGGGATTGTGGGTCTGGCGCGGGATCAGGCAGTGTTTTGTTCTGCTGTGCATGGGGTCGCTATGAGTTGGAAACGACTCGATGGCACTTAAACAACAACAACAACATATATATATATATATAGGGAGAGAGAGAGAGAGAGAGAGAGAGAAATTTATCTTAGGAAAATTGCTCACACCCTTATAGAAGCTGTCAAGTCCAAAGTTCTTGGATCAAATGCTAAGCTGGAGGCTTTTCCTGAGTCTTGACTCTTGCAGCTGCAGGGGCTGAGGAGCTCAAGTTTGACAGGCAGTATACTGGTTGTTGACTCCAACGAATGATGAATCCAAGATCTCCAGGCTGAATGGTGGATTGTTCACTCCCGGACATTTGTAGGCAGCACAACAGAATCCTGATCCACAGAGGAATGTTTCTTCTCCCAGGATGTCCATAGATATAATGGAAGCAGGCCATACCCCTAGCAAAACTCCCTTTCAACAGATTGGCTGCTCAAAACATAATCATCTGTTCCCATCATGGGAATAACCACATCACAACTTGGCTTAAACCACACAGAATTGTAGTCCAGCCAAGTTGACACACAGCTCCAACCATCACAGCCATTAAAAATAAAGAAAATTTTTGAAAGGTATGTGGGAGCTCTGATGAAATATTTGGAAAAATAATTAGGATAGATATGAAGATAATCCAAGTTCAGGTTGAAGCTGAAGAAAATTAAAACACTTCCATAGACCCAAAATATGAACTTGATTATATCCCACCCAAATTTAGAGACCACCTGAAGAATAGATTGATGCATTCAACACCAATGACTGAAGACCAGACAAGTTGTGGATGACTTCAAAATGTCATAAATGAAGAAAGCAAAAGATCAGCAAAAATACACAAAAGAAAGAAAAAAACAAAATGGATGTCAAAAAAGACTGAAACTTGATCATGTATGTAGAGTAACTAAAGCAAATGGAAGAGATGATAAAATGAAAGAACTGAATAGATTTCAAAGTGCAGCTTGAGAAGACAAAGTAAGGTTTTAAAATGATATGTGCAAAGACTTGGGGTTAGAGAATCAAAAGGGAAGAACAGGCTCAGCATACCTCAAGTTGAAAGGACTGAAGAAAAAATTCAAGCCTTGAGTTGTAATACTGAAGGATCCTATGGCCAAAATGTTGAATGATGCAGGAAACATCAAAAGCAGATGAATAGAATACACAGAGTCACTGTACCAAAAATAATTGGTTGACATTCAACCATTTCAGGAGGTAGCATATGATTAACAACCAATGGTAATGAAGGAAGAACTCCAAACTGCACTGAAGTAATTAGTGAAAAACAAGGCTCCAGGAATTGATGGAATACTCACTGAGATGTTTCAACAAACAAATTCAGTGCTGGAGGCACTCACTCCATTATGCCAAGAGATTTGGAAGACATCTACCTGGCCAAGCAACTAGAAGAGATCCATATTTGTGCACATTCCAAAGAAAAGAGATCTAACAAAATGTGGAAATAATCCAACAATATCATTAATATCATTTAGAAGTAAAATTTTGCTGAAGATAATTAAAAAATGGTTGCAGCACTATATTGACAGGAAACTTCCAGAAATTCAAGCTGGATTAAGAAGAGGATGTGGCACAAGAAATATCATTACTGATGTCAGAAGGATCTTGGCTGAAAGCAAGGGATATCAGAAAGATATCTACCTGTATTTTACTATACCAAGACTTTAAATGATGTGGATCATAACAAATTATGGATAACATTGAGAGGAATGGGAATTCCAGAACACTTCATTGTGCTCATGAGGAATTGGTACATAGACCAGGAGGCTGTTGTTCAAACAGAACAAAGGGATACTGCATGGTTTAAATCAGGAAGGATGTGTGTCAAAGTGGTATCGTTCATCATAGTTACTCAATCTGTATGCTGAGCAAATAATTCAGGAAGCTGGACTATGTGAAGAAGAACGTGGAATTTGGATTGGAGGAAGACTCATTATCAACCTGCAATATGCAGATGACACAACCATGCTCACTGAAAGTGAAGAAGACTTGAAGCACTCACTGATGAAGACAGAAGACTATAGAGTTCCGGTAAGATGGTGGACTAGGCAGAAAGACTGCACAGACCCTCTTCAACAAAGAAAAGGGAAACCAATTAACACAGACACAGAAGATAATCCTGGACC
>NW_006921895.1:2756101-2757381 GCF_000298275.1 Orycteropus afer afer
CCAGAAACCCCAAGGACACTCCAGACCTGCAAGACTGAAAAGGTGCGACATTCCTCTTGTTACTCTTACACCCCACACCTGCCTCATGAACAGAGGTGTGGCCATCCCCCACTCCCACCCACCTTCTGGGCCCACAGGAACTCCATCACAGTCTGTGTGCTCAGACGGAGCCTGGGTGCCCTGACCTGTCCTCCACCGATTTTTTTTTTTTCTTTTTCGCATTCTTTTTTCTGGTGATTAGTTTGCTTGTATTTGTCTGTTTCAAAACAGCTATTATTATTAATACTTTTGTCCTTTTTACGATTAATCTTATTCTTCCCCTCCCAGGTCCTAGATTTCAGCTTTTTTTCTTTTCCCTGTCCTGGCTGATTTTTTTCTTTTTTAATTTAATTCTTTTTCCCCCCTTTTTCCCCTTTTGCTCATGGTTAACCCCATTCATTGTTTTTCTTTTCACCTTTTTCCCATTTTTTTCTTTGCATTATTTTCCTTCTCTACCTTTTTTCTCTTAGTGTCCTATCCCCAGATATTGCAGTTTTTCTTGTTTTTTCTTCTTCTTTTTCCCTTTTTTCTTTTTTTTTGGTTACTCTTCCTGTGTGATTACATGGTGTGTTTTTTGTCCACATGCTTTTAGTTTTTTGATGGTTTTTCAGTTGTAATTTTTGTCTCACTGAGTGGGAGACAGCAACAGTCCCCATAAGACACAACTACACCCACACCTCCTGCAACTTCACTTACTGAGCAAAAGACACTAACTTTTTATCCACCAATGGACCAATGATAAAAAACCACCAAGAAGAGCCTGAATCACCCTTGATGGCTCTTCACAAACAGTTAACAGAGATCTAAAAAGAACAACGCCATGATGCCTCAGAGACAACAGACCATCACAATCCACACAAAGAAGCAACATAAAGTGGTAGAAACAAGGGAGCAGGATACAGACCCAGAACATATCCCTGAGAAAGAAGCAGCATTGGAACTCTCTAACAAGGAATTCAAAAGAATTTTAGATGTCTTCAAGGGATTGAGAGACAGACCAAAGAAAACACAGAAAAAAACTTAGAAGAATTTTGGAAGAAAATACAAGAACAAAATGATAAAATAAATGAAAAACATAGAAATGATTCTAAATCTACAAATAGAAATCCAGAAGATTAATGCTAAATTGTCACAAATAGATAGCACATTGAAAGGGCAAAAGAGTAGAATTGATGCAATGGAAGACAGAATTAATGAGATTGAAGACAAATACCTGAATACTTCTTTGGAAAGGGATCAAT
>NW_006921895.1:2758796-2762976 GCF_000298275.1 Orycteropus afer afer
TTGTGTGAAGAGAAGGGCAATGTACCAAATGTGAGTAACCAATATGGCAGCACTGAGGATGAGAAAGACATAGAGAGGTACATGGGAGGTACAGATAACAAATATGAACCCTTTTGTACATACAGTACTGCATTGTCAGTGAAGGCTAGATACATAGATGTGTGGACAGGTTAAATGATTAGGAATGTCAATGAAATGAGTAATGTATCCAAGAAGATATATAGGGTTGGCAGACAATGGTCCTATAAGTTTATATGAATGATCAGAATTCCCAGGTGTAGTAGAGCTGACAAGGAGCAAGATTGTGGTCATTGCTTGGTCAGAGCCAGCTACCCAGAGGGACCGAGTAGTTGAACCTGCGGGCTTGGGAACATAGTTGCAGGGGACATGAAGCTCAATTGACATAACATACTATACAAACCATTGTTCCACCTCCTACTTTGGCGAGTAGTGACTGGGATATTAAAAGCTAGCAAGCTGCCATCTAGATGCAATGATGGGTCTCTCCTCGTCCAGAGCAAAGAAGAATGAAGAAAACTAAAATTCATGGAAACAATTAGTCCTAGCAACTGGTACACCATCCGATCTGCAGCCTATATGACTATGAGACCAGAAGAACTAGATGGTGCCTGGCTACCACTGTCATCCACTTGGAAGTGGATCTATGTAGGAGATCCCTGATAGAGAGAGAGAACAATGTGGAACAAATCTCAAAATCATTTAGAGAAAAAAAGAAGGTGGGGACCAGATTTCCTTATCTGATAGAGCCTGGTGGAACCACTGAGACTATGGCCCCTAGTTGCCCTTCAGGTCTGGTATTGAACCCACACCTGTGGTTTCCAGCCAAACAAAAGACAGGCATAGGAGTTGAACATTTACCTCAAATAGATCCACTCCTTGGAGAGAACAATCATGGGAGAAAGAAGGGCCACTTATGCACAGGGAGACTGCTCAGGGGACAAGAGTGCATGGAGGGATGGACACAGAGAAGAGGTAACTATGGGGAGCAAGTGGAAGGGGAGCTGTTGCATTGTGGTAAACTGTGGTCAATGTCATGAGACAAAGTGTGTGAACTACTGTATGGAAAGTAAATTTGCTCTGTAAACCTTTACCCAAATCACAATAAATAAATAAATAAATAAATAAATAAATAAAAGACTGAAGACTATAGTCTTTAGGATAGATTACAACTCAACATAAAAAAAAAAAAAAAATCCCCACAACTGGACCAATAAGCAACATCACAATAAATGGAGAAAAGATCAAAGTTGTCAAAGATTTAGTTTTACTTGGATCCACAATTAACACCCATGGAAGTAGCAGTCAAGAGGTCACACGTTGTATTACACTGGGGGAATCTGCTTTAACAGACCTTCTTAAAGTGTTAAGGAGCAAAGGTGTCACTTTGAAGACTAAAGTGTGCCTGACCCAACCCATGGAATTTTCATTCATCTCATTTGTATGTGAAAGCTGAGTAATGAATATAAAAGATGGAAGAAGAGTTGATGCCTTTGAATTGTGGCATTGGCAAAGAATACTGAAAATGCCATGGACTTCCAGAAGAATAAATAAATGTGTCCTAGAAAAAATGCAGCTGAAATGGTCTTTAGAAGGAAGAATGGCCAGACTTCATCTCACTTACTTTGGTCATGTGGTCAGAAGGAATCAGTGCCTGGAGAAGGATATCATGCTTGGTAAGTGGAGAGTCAGTGAAAAAGTGGAAGACCCTCAATGCAACATAGTGGCTGCAATGATGGGCTCTAGCATATCAAACATAGCAAGGATTGTGAGGCTGGCACAAGACCAGGCAATGTTTCATTCTGTTGTACATATGATCAGTATGAGTTAGAGCTGACTCTGTAGTATCTAACAGCAACAATTTCTGGAATAAAGATGACAATGATTGGTTCTAGGAAATACAAAAAAGTTGTAAAGGAAAGACCATTCAGTCATAATTCAATAATTGTCTCAGCAGGTCAATAACTGTAATTTAACTAGTTGTCATTGAATTTATTTTAATTCATGGTGATCCCATGTGTGTCAGAGTAGAACTGTACTTAGTAGGGTTTCCAATGGCTGATTTTTCTAATGATCACCAGGACTTTCTTCCAAGGTGTTTCTTTGTGGACTGGAACTTCCAACCTTTTGATTAGAAGCCAGGTGTGTTACCCCTTTGCATCACCCAGGAACACCAAAAATTTACTGTCTAAAACTTGCTTGAATAGCCCTAAGACTACTTGTTTCATGCTTTGAAAATCACAGATCTAAAGAAAGAAAAAAATGTCAGTGGGATTGAAAATATTAGTTGAGCTTCCCTAATTATGGTGTGCCAAGCTTTTTTTGATTTGTGAGGATGTATACTCAGTGCTGAGTTACACACACAACCAAGAGTTGGTTAAACATGTAAGATATGCTATTTTTCTCAAGTAAAATGTGATATAGGGAAAGGCTCTATTTTGTCTTATTTTTCCTTTCTGCTCATCCGTTTTAGGATGTTGCTTTGAGGTTCTTGCATGTTGCTTCAGGGTTTCAAGATGGCTGCTCCCCATCTGGCAATACTTCTGTATTCCACTCAGGAAAAGGTGGAAGGTACAAGGCAAAATACTCAGGCCAGGCAACTCTCTCCTCTGTTAAACAGCTTTTCCACAAACCCTGACCAATGACTTCTACTTACCTCTTTTGACAAGAACTGAGTTATCAGGCTGCCCTTCAATGTTGCTAAGGCAAACTACTTGCAAAAATGACAGCAATTACCCCCCTCCATTTATCCACTTCCCTTGGAATGGGACTTTGTAGCTCCTCACACCAAAGCAATGGAGTCTAGTACCTCCCCATCCCCTGCTTTGAATTTGGGCTTGCCTTATATGGACTCACTTTGTCCAGTACAATGAAGTGGAGGAGATGCTGTGCTAGTTCCTAGCCTAAATGTGAAAGGTCCTGCATGCTTTGTCTTTTTCTCTTGGAAGTGCTTTGATCTACCATGTGAACAATTCTGAGCTAGATTACTTTTTGGTGAGTAACACATGGCCCAATCATAGCCAGCCAATGCCCAAAAGCAGGATTGCCCAGCTCACCAACTGCTGATCTCAGGCCTTAGACCAATGGACATCAAAAGAACCACCAGCTGAGCAAAGACCATATTTCTGATGTGTAGAACTATGAATGTCTTAAGCTACTAGATTTTGGAATGGATTGTTGTTGTTAGGTGCTGTCGAATTGGCTCCAACTCATAGCCACCCTATGTACAAGAGAACGAAACACTGCCTGGTCCTGTGCCAGGCTGTGGGACTCACAATTCTTGCCATACCTGAGCCTGGTTATAAAGCAGCAAAATCTAACTCATACGGTTGCTTTAAATAAAATTATTACAGTTAGTAAGGGAGTAGGAAAGAAAGGCTAGGCAGCTAATATTGTCTGCCACACAGTGAAACAGTATTTCTCAGTTCTGTGCTATTCTGGGGCTCAAGGGAACTGATTTATTTTATTTGGTCTGCACAGATATATTAATTCAAGTACATAAAGTCAAAAGAGTTTTCTTAGTTTTCAATTTATATTATGTATAACAAAGACAAAAATGTCCCCAACACATTCTTTGAATGAAAATACAATATATTGTTTCTACCATTTAAGTAGCTCCAGGCTTACAGGTGAGGAGAGACAACTCAGGGACGCCCAGAGTAGCAGGCGAGAAGAGCAGGAGAAAGGGGATAAAAGCCAGGAACCTGGACAGAAGAGCAGTCAGCTCCAGGGTTACAGGTGAGAAAAGACAACTCAGGGACGCCCAAAGTAGCAGGCAGGAAGAGCAGGAGAAAGGGAATTAAAAGCCAGGAAGCTGAGAGAAGCAATCAACTGAAGGGATTAGGTGAGGAGAGGAAATTCAGGCCCGCCCGGAGTAGCAGGCCAGAAGAGCAGGAGAAAGGGGATTAAAAGCCAGGAAGCTGAGAGAAGAGCAATCAACTGAAGGGATTAGGTGAGGAGAGGAAACTCAGGCCCGCCCAGAGTAGCAGGCCAGAAGAGCAGGAGAAAGGGGATAAAAGCCAGGAACCCGAACAGAGGAGCAGTCAGCCCCAGGGACAACTCAGGGACACCCAAAGCAGCAGGCCAGAAGAACAGGAGAAAGGGGATTAAAAGCCAGGAAGCCAGACAGTGGAACAGTCAGCCACAGGGACCCAGGTGGGGG
>NW_006921895.1:2765899-2789429 GCF_000298275.1 Orycteropus afer afer
GAGAAGGATGTCATGCTTGGTAGGGTGGAGGGTCAACGAAAGAGGGGGAGGCCTTCAACGAGATGGATTGATATGGTGGCTGAGATGATGGGCTCAAGTATAGCAGGGATTGTGCAGGATCGGGCAGTGTTTCATTCTGCTGTGCATGGGGTCGCTATGAGTCGGAAACGACTTGACAGCACTTAACAACAACAACAACAACCATTTAAGTACTTAAGTTCTAATACTTTACTAGGTTTCCAAAGTACATTTTTCCTTTTAATATTTTATTGTATTTTTGGTGAAATTACACAGTATATTAAGTTCTTATATAAGAAAGTCTGTACAAATTGTCCATTGACATTAGTTACATTTTCCACAATGGGTGACTATTCCACTTAATTACTTTGTGGTTGTTCTATTTCCAGTGTTCTAGTTTCCTTGCCCCCTTATATTCTCATCTTTGATTTATAATCACTGTTGACCTTTTGGTCTCATATGTTTTATTGGTGCACCATACTTGTGGCTAATATCCTTTATTTTGTGTGCCAATCTGTTATTTTTCTAAAAGGTGATCTCAAAGGATAGTTGGATAGTTTCAGTTCAAGCTTTAAATAATCTCTCAAGGCAATAATCTCAGGGAATTCTATATTCTCAACTGGTCAGTAAGTCTGGACATTTTAAGAACTTGACTTCTGTTCTGAGTTTTTCACCCATTCTGTCATGGTCTATCTATTGTGTACCTGATCAGAATGGTCAGCTGGGCACCATCTAGTTCTTCTGATCTTAGGGAGGTTGAGAGACTGTGTAGGCTATTATCCCTCTATACTAGTTTCTTCTCTGAAACTTTTGTTTCCTTCTTTTTCTTTTGCTCCTGATAAGTAGACACCTATCGTTACATATTAGATGGCTGTTTGCAGGCTTTTAAGATCTCAGACGCTACTCATTTCACTACGATGCAGAACAGGAACTCCATGAACTATATTATACCAGTTGACTGAGTTGTCCCATGAGATTAATGTTCTAAGCCTTCAGACCTGGAAAACCAATCTCACAAGGAGTTTGTTTACGTCTGAGAGCTATCTGCAATTGTGTCCTCTATGAATATATTATATATCACAATATGCATAATATAGATTCTATCTGTGTACATGTATGTCTGTATACATACACGTGTGACCATATACTTGTTTTTTTTTTTTTTTTTTTTGGTTATTTTTTGTGTTCTTGAGGCAAACTACTTACATAGACAATAAAACACAGGTAAACATCTTCCTGGTATTACAATATACAATCTAGACAGTAATTTGCCTTTGGCCTCTCCTGCCTTTCCCTGGTAACCACCAATGAACATTAGTCTCTGAATCTATTCAGAGACTAAGATCTTCTTATAAAAATGGGATCATATTTTTCCTTATGTGATTGACTTATTTAATTTAGCATTGTATCTTTCAGCCCTGTCCATGTTATAATATGTTCCACAGACTCATCATTGTTCTTTACTATTGCATAGTATCCCATTGTATGTATATACCACATTTTGCTTATCCATTCATCCACTGAAAGATACTTTGACTGTTTCCATTATTTTTGCTATTGTGAATAATAATACTGCAATGAATACATGCATGTTCATGGAAACTTATTTATTTATGTAAAATAAGATAATGTTTACTATTACTTTAAAATAAAGCTGAGACATTCAGGATGCATGTGGAGTGAGCATCTGCTGCTGTTGGTGGGGATCAGCTGAACATATAAGGGCCAATTACCTTACTTACTTCTTACTCGGGAGATGACAGCCATCATGGTGGTTTGGGCCAACATTTAGGTGTAACTTTTATTTTCAGTTATACTATCAGGTGGCAGTGAGGTTTAGATAGGAGGCAAAAGAAATGCTGACTCTGGTAAAATAAGTTAATGAAAACACTTAAAATTCCCATTAAGTTTGTCTTCATCAGATCTGTAGGCTGCAGTTACATTATCTATTTCTTACATAGCATGAAGGTTCTCTTTGGCAATTCACAAATGAGAGATAAAAAGGAAAAATATAGTAACAATTATTATATACATACTGGCATAATTACTGAAATAAAATTAATCATACTTATAATTTAGAAAAGAATACTTCTAAATATGAGTCAGAAACCTATTCTAGCATTTCCTCACTTTGAAACAAAATAGAAAAAATGTAAACACAACCCATTTCATTTATGAAAAATACAAGAATCCTAAATATCAAGTCAAAAAAGTTTAAAAAGCTAATATGGTTTGGTGTCTACATTAAATGCTATGATATTCACTTATATTTCAAGCTACAGTTTTAAATGCAGTCATTAACAAAACTAACCATGATATATTTCTGAAAATTAACGTAAATCAGTGTGTCTCTTATTAAATGAGTATGTCATACCTATAACCCTTAATTTATATTTTAATTACACAAATTTATATTAATTACAGTTAACTTATATTAATTAATTACACTAATTTATATTTTACTTTATGTTCTTCCTTTAGCACAAACACATGAGGGTAAGTCATGGCTCAATATGTACAGAGAGTATTACTTATGGACCAGCAAAGATGTAATTAATGGAAAGAATTCTGCCCATGGAGGAGAGATTTGGTTCTGGGCTGCCAGGTATCTTCCCAGATTTTGCATTGCTTAGCAATTGCATTGCTAAGCCTGACAGGGCATCAGCCCCTGACCATTGACAGAATATGAAGCATTTTCCAGATCAATCACTTAATCCACACAATCCAAACTGGCTTCCAACTCACAGGTCTCCCATTTCCTCAATACTGGAATCCCACTTGTTTCCATGTTTTATAGAAATTTGTTTATTCTTTGCTTCGAAATGAGTCTCTGGGTTTTTCTAATTGGTAACACACTCAGTGGCTAACCAGAAGGTTGGCAATTTGAGTCCACTCAGAGGCACCTCAGAAGAAAGGCCTAGAGATCTGTTTCTGAAAAATTTAGCCACTGAAAACCCTACAGAGCAGAGTTCTATTCTGACACACACAGGGTGGCCATGAGTCAGAATTAACAGCAACTGAGTTGCTTCCTTTCTCAAGAAATCATTTTCATGACATAGACTCTTTAGGAATTCAGGGTAAGATTAATTTGTGAGGCATAATTCTTATTAGAATCTTTTTCCAATAATCCAATAACTGTTAAAAATGGGACAATTCAATGGAGAAATTCTGAAAATTTCAGTGGTTAAACAGGTTACAAAATAATTAAAACCATCTGGACTTTTATCAGAGGGATGATGGAAGTCTGGAGTTTCAAACTACTTTGATGTTTTCAGCTAAAGGGTACTTTCAAATTAATTAAGATAAAACAGTAATGCTTTCTCCATGCAATAGAGCCTCCATATAAGGGAATTCTCCAGCATCATAAATGCATGCTGGTATTAATCCCTGTCCCACTTCACTACGGCCCTGCTCTCTGAACCTCCCAGTCTCTAGCTTGCCTGCTTTCCTTTCTTAGCAGCAAACACTTTGGCAGAGATGAGTCATGTGGCTTCCTCAGCTTACCACCTAGTTGAAAGAATAATTAATGAAGGACCAACAATGGAACCTATTCTTAACTCACCATCATAACTGTGTTTTCTGGATATACAGCTGAGGTTTCCTAAACAATAAATATGAATTCTTCAGGCTTCTCCTTAGCCAATGGAATACCAGGATGACACTAATATATAGGTTTGAGAAGTTCTTTTTTCCACTAATTGTGTAACTACCAATTTGAACTTCCAGAAATTCAAACTGTATTCAGAAGAGGGCATGGAATGAAGGGTATCATTGCTGATGTCAGATGGATCTTGGCTGAAAGCAAAGAATTCCAGAAAAATGTTTACCTATATTTTATTGACTATGCAAATGTGTTAGACTGTGTAGATCATAACAAATTATGGATCTCATTGTCAAGAATAGGAATTCCAGAATACTTAATTGTGCTCATGAGGAACTTGTACATAGACCAAGAAGCTGTTGTTCAAACAGGACAAAGGGATACTGCAAAGGGTGTGTGTGTACCATGAATGTATCATTTCACCATACTTATTCAATCTTCATTTTGAGCAAATAATCCAAGAAGCTGTACTATGTGAAGAAGAATGTGGCATCAGGATTGGAGGAAGACTCATTACAACCTGTGATATGCAGATGACACAACATTATTTACTCAAAGTGAAGATGACTTGAAGTATTTACTGACGAAGATCAAAGACTATAGTCTTCAGTATGGATTATACTTCAACATTAAAAAAAAAAAAAAAAAACTAAACCCTCACAACAGGGCCAATAAGCAACATCACTGTAAATGGAGAAAAGATTGAAATTGTCAAAGATTTCATTTTATTTGAAGCCACAATCAACACCCATGGGAACAGTAGTTAAGCATAAGATGTCATATTTCAGTGGTCAAATCTGCTTCAAAAGACCTCTTTAAAGTGTTGAAGAGCAAAGATGTCACTTTGAAGACTAAGATGCACCTATCCCAAGCCATGATATTTTGAATTGCCTCATATGCATGTGAAAGTTGGCAATGAATAAGGAAGACTGAAGGAGAATTGATGCCTTTGAATTAGTTTTGGCAAAGAATACTGAAAATACCATGACATTCCAGAAGAATCAACAAATCTGTCTTGGAGGAAGTGCAACTAGAATGCTACTTGGAAATGAGAATGGCCAGACCTTGTCTCACGTACTTTGGTCACGTTGTTAGAAAGGATCATTCACTGGAAAAAGATATCGTGTTTGGTAAAGTAGAAGATCAGCAAAAAAGGAGAAGACCCTCAACAAGATGGGTTGACAGAGTGGATGCAACAATGTATAGGAAGGATTGTGAGGTTGGTACACAACCGGGCAGTGTTTCTTTCTGTTGTTCATAGGGTCTCTATGAGTCAGACCTGACTCAACAGCACCTAACAAGTTGTTGTTAGTTGCCTTTGTGTCATTCCCACCTCATGCGCAATGGAAAAATCACTGCCCAGTCCTGCACCACCCCCATGTTTGGTTATGAATCACCAGTAAGACTTTATAGGGAGGCCAGGCTTTAAAATATAAAAACAGCATTGCACTATTCTTACGTTTTTATAGAGTTCCTATTTCTAAATTGGATTACAAACATGCTGAAGCATAGATTATATTTTATTCTTCCTCTGACCTCAAATCTATATTGGAAGCATACACATTTACCTATGTTAGGAAGATATAAGAGAAAATGTTGGTGGGAATAATAAAGGGCTAAATTGATATAGAGGCAGAGATGGTTCAGAGGCAGAATTTTGCCTCCCACATGGAAAAGCCAGGTTTGATTCACAGCCTATGCACCTCATCTGGAGGCTTGCGTATTGCTATGATGCTGATAGTTTTCAGCACAACTTCCAGACTTAGGTAAGCCAGGAAGAAAGGCCTGGTGATCTCCTCCCAAAAATCAGCCAATGAAACCCTTTGATTCACAACTGAATCACAACCATTTGATTCACAACTGAACATGTGCATGGCTCAGGACTGGGCAATGTTTCATCCCATTGTGCATGTAGAGGCTGACTCCAAGGCAATTAAAAATACCACTTAAAAGGTAGTGCACATTAAAGGAAAGAAAGACTTCTCATACTTATGTAGTAGAGTTATCTGGTAAGAATTCCAGAAAAAATTCAGAGTATTGATAGAGAGGTCTAGACAGGCATATGACTGAGAATATTTTAGATTAGGTCACAAGAGAAGCAGAAACATAGGAGGAGGGTGCTGTTCATTATGGGGAGAAGAGACAGAGAAGGTTGAGAAGGAACAGGAGGAGGGGTGACAAATTTGCGATTAACAAGTCTAGGTAGGTAAGACCCCTCCATTGCAATGGTTGCATTTGTGATACTGAATGATTAAAACCATACAAAGCTCTTAGCACAATGTCTAATGCATAACAAATCCTTGGGAAACAAGATTTATTCAAGGTCTTTTATAGAGCAGGATCTCTGCTCAATTCTTTTTATGATACTCATTTAATCTTCAATACAACTCCACAAGAAAGATGCCATTATTATCATCATATTAAGATGAGGCAACTGACAACTGAAAGGGTAAGTTATTTGCCCAAGGCCACCTGACCAAAACCCAGGAATCAATCATTAAATTGCTGTGCTCTTCTGCCTCTTTGTTAGCCATTATTATTAGCTAAATGCTAATTATGTGTTGTTATTAGCTGTTATTATTACTAGTAAATAACAGTGCATACTACTAATACTCTACATTACTATTCCATACTACCTCCAGATGCTAGCTATTACTGTTACTGGTAGCATATTAGTATGATAATAGGGTCTAGGATCTGGAATAGGAGCTCTGGTAGTGTAGTACCTAAGGCATTTGACTGCTAACTAGAAGGCTGGCAGTTCAAACCGACTCGCTACTTCTCAGAAGGAAGGTTGGGCAATCTATTTCCGTAGTGATATCACCTCGGTAACCCAAGGAGAGGTCGCTATGAGTCTGGTCTGACTTGATGGCACATGACAACAACAACAACAGGATCTGGAATGCAGGCTATTCAGTGTTCAAATATTTTCTGTTTTGAGCTTCCTAACTGTGAATTTTAGCAAGTTACTAAAACTTTGTTAACAGGTAATCTCATCTGGAAAATGGGGATCATGCAAACATTATAATCATTAGGGCATAACAGACTTTTTTTCCCCTCTCCCTTTGAGTTCATGATAGGGTTGTATTTCCTCACTCATTCTGAAGGTTAAGTGTGGCTATGTGGCTCACATTTGGCCAATGAAATGTGAATGAAGGTGATTAGTGTAACTTCCAGACAGATATTGTAAGAGCCGATAAACAACTTGC
Organism: Orycteropus afer afer; assembly: GCF_000298275.1. NCBI lineage: Eukaryota > Metazoa > Chordata > Mammalia > Tubulidentata > Orycteropodidae > Orycteropus > Orycteropus afer. The sequence continues at coordinate 2,772,728 of NW_006921895.1, forward strand.
CGCATCCCCTGCATTGTCAATCACAATGGAGGATGTCACCTGAGTCTCTGTTAAGCAGAGTCCTCAGCAAACCCATGGTGGACATTTATCACAAACAGCAAGCAAATTTTAATTGTCTTCAGCACCTGAGATTTTGAAATATTTTTGTCTTGCAGCATAGCCTATCCTGATCACAGAGCAACATAACCTCATCAGTGTGTTAGGACTGGTTAAGTTATGTTGCATGAACAAACAACTGGATAAGGATATTATAAAGCTTTTACTACACATATATTGTGGGTAACTGGGTTCTATTCTCCATGTCATTCTCATCCAAAGACTCAGGCTAAGAGACAAGCCATCATCTTGAAACTTTCTGGGCACCATGGCAGAAGGGAAAGAATATGACAAACCATGCATTGGCTTATAAAACTTCTGCCCACAAATGCTGCACATCATTTCTGCTCACATTTTGAGGGCACTCTGATTACAAGAATACAGGAAATGGCAATGTTACCTCTATCTCAGAGGACTGAAGTCTTGGTGAACAACACTAGTACATTACTTACTAATAGTATACCTTTTCTTCATCTCCCGTTATCCAATACACACATTGCCTATTATTGTAGCAATTTTATATTCTGTGCATTAGTATGTAAATGTCCTGGGTATGGAGAGTGATTTGTCAGCAAAACACTAGTGTTAAAAAAGAATATTTTATCAAACCCATTCAGATGGAATTTTGTTTGGGATGGGATCTGCACAGCTTCCTTTAAGTTATATAGAAATTGTTCCTTTGGAAAGAAAACAAGAGATCATGGTCTCTGTCTTCTGGAATAACTGACTATTACAGTCATTTAGGAAATATTAAGCCTTGATACCCTTTTGCTTAGGTTGAAGGGCATTCAAGGAGACAGCACCATGTTTCTTTCTCCTATTTTCCCTTTCCTTCATTTGAGTTTATCCACGGAATACCCATTGTTGTTATGCAAAAGTGCTGCAGATTAAAATCATTTTGTTTATTGCCTTCCAGGTAGATCTCATTTCCACACTGCAAAGAAATGATTGTATAAATTATTAAATATGTAAGATTAGCTTAATTGCAGGTTTGGCTTGATTTCAAAACGAAACCATATTTCTGTATGCTCAAATTTCCTAGTTGGTTGTAAGTGTCACATGGCTACTACGCATTATATTTATTTTAAATAGAAGAGTAAAATACAGGGAATATTAGCCCAATATTATCATCGTAAATTTTTATTTTGATGATGAGTCCATCAGTGTCTGAAAGAATTCCCATATGTAACTATTAATTTGAAACTTTCAATAATGTGATTGTGATTTCCACACACAGAACTCCAAAGCTGCTCAAGACCAAAGATCCTGACTGCATAGAAGATTGAATTCTGATCACTAGTAAGCAAGCAGAACATGAGGATCAATGCAGATTGATGACACGTTGCTTGCTGAGATTAAAACAAACAGAAGAAATGGTTTCTTGTTAATCAGGGCCTTACCAGGATCTGGACTTTCTTTGAGATTCAAATCCAATACTCTTATCTGAAATGCAGATACTGCCCAAGCAGCCCCCAAAGGCTGAAGTGAGAGAGGCATGTTTATGATGTGCTTTAGTGGTGCCCGGATTAGCAAATCGGAGCAGAATCTGTCCTGGCAGTATTTTTCAAGGCCTCTTAAAGTTTATCACACATTAGTAACAGAAAACCTGGGCTTATCACAAAGAATGGGTGATCAGAGCTCACAAATGGTCTAATGTGTCCTGTCACTGAATGTATTTCATTCTTGACTATGGTGCTGGGAAGCTCAGAATCAAATTTGTGACACATTTAAAATATTTTTACAGAATGTAGAACAATTTTGTGTAGTTTTAGGTCTTTGCTTTGCTGAATTTAACTTTTTCACTGTATTTTCTAATTATTTAAAATCTGACATGAGGCAGAGAATGGATAGAGACATAAATGAATGCATTCAACATAGTACATAAAAATCTTGTTCTCCGTCCTACTTTGGTGAGTAATGGCTAGGATCGTAAAAGCTTTTAAGTGGCCATCTAAGATGCAACTATTGGTTTCCTTTTGTCTGGAGCAAAGAAGAGTGAAGAAAATCAAAGGCATCTGGAAACAATTAGTCCAAAGATATGATGGACCACGAGGACCTCAGCTTTCATGACTCAGAGACTAGAAGAACCAGATGGTGGTGCCTGGCTACAAATGCCAACCACTCGGAAAAGTTTCAAAATTGGAGATCCCAGATAGAGTGGGAGGAAAAATGTGGAACAAAATTCAAAAACACAAAAATGACCAGAATTACTGGTCAGATATAGACTTCAGGCCTGGAAATGGACTCACTTCCATGGATTGACTCTCAGCCCAACAGTAGAAAGGCCTACATGCAGAACACCTATCCCAGGGGGATGCATTCACCTACTTTATGGAGATGCACCCCTTAGATCAACCAGTCATGAGACATCGGAGGGACAACATTCCATAAAGGGAAAGCCAGCCAGACAGGAATGTTAGATAAGAAGGGCACAGGGGGGAGGTAGTCACAGGAAGGAGAGGGGAGGAGAGTTTTTTATGGTTATGGATGGTAATCAGGACAGGGAAATCAAATGTCCATGAACTCTTGAATATAAAACAAATCTACTTTGAAAATTTGCACCCAAAGAGCAATTAAAAAAGAAAAATACTATTCTCAATTTCAGAGGATACAGTATTTTGGATTTATAATTATGAAAATGATACCTTTTAGAAATTCTAGATAGGATTGTGAAAATACATCTAGCATAATATAAACAAAGTTAGTCACATAACATGTTAAAATTCACTGTTTTAAAGTTTCAAATTTCATATAAATTAAAAATTTGAAGGTCAAAAAATAAATGAATGCATGGACATTCTTATAACCAAATTTCAATCTCTAAAGTTACAATAAGGAGACAAAGACTTACCAGAGGTCAAAGTATTTTATAAATTGGAAGGCATACAAATGAGCAGCTATTAATGGGGTTGTTGAAATAGAATCTAGTTGAAATCACTTGTGGTCAATCTTAGGACTATTTGAACCAGAAATGTATTAATTATTCATAGAAATACAAAGAAGTATGGCCAAGTCAAATGGGGGAGTGGGGGAAGCCAATTGATCTAAATAAATAAGGAAAGAAAAAGAAAAAATTTGGAATATAACTAGGAAATTATTGAGCATCAGTTTTGCAAATTCCGCTACTTCATTGTGTGAATAGAGAGTTGCTATCATGATTAAGGAACTACCTGAATTTCTTCAGTATCCCATAACTACTGAGGCTTGATGCAACATAAATAAATGGCTTAATAAATTAGCTGGGGTGGAAGTCAGAGGTTGTGTTTTGGATGGTGGGACCTATTATTCATCATGTATAAACTACACTGTGGTGAGGCAGGATAACATGTTGTCTGTAGGTCATGTGGCAGTGGAGTTAAACCCTAGGGTTGGTGCTCCATCTGTCTACTGGTGTACTGGTGGCACATTGTGAATCCATAGCGAATTCCAAAGGACACTTTGGACAGTGCTCTCCAGTAGTAAGGAACAAATCAGAGGCTGTGATTGGGGATCAGTAGATCAGTGGTTTATAGACGAGGAAAATATTTTCAGTGGTCTATGTGGTCATGGCTAGAGCAAAGTGTGTGTGTGTGTAGGTGTGTGTGTGGGTGTGTGTGTGGTGGGAGAGAGAGAGAGAGAGAGAGAGAGAGAGAGAAGCACAGTTCCACACCAAGGTAGAATTGTGATTATGGAAGTAGGTGGGGCTATGACCAACTCTGTTGCAATTACTTCAGTTACTTCTATGCATGTCAGGGTTTTGGAGATGGCATAACAGTTCTTCATCTAAGCTAATTTAAAAGAACTCCACATATATTAACTCACTTATTTTATAGCTTTATGATGTAGGTAATATTACCATGCTCATTTTAGAGAAGAGGAAATTGAGACATCCGACATTTAAAGAACTTCCTGACAGTCACTCCACTTCTGACTGCTATAGCTTGGATTTAATAACAGGCAATCCGACCTAAGTCTTCACCTCCATACCACATTAGCTCAGCCATGTTTATCAAGGAAAGAAAAGTCACTGGGCCAGAGAATGGGATCAGGAAGCTTGATCACTAGCAGCCACAGGTTGGGCTCATATCAGTCTCTCCCCTCATCTCCACCACCTCTGTACACTTCGACCCGATTTTTTGAGCCTGGATCTCAAGAACAGAATCAATACCCTTTTCTGAAAGTTAAATTAGTTTCTGGAGACTTGTTGTTTTCATCTTCCAACCAACTGTTCTAAAAGGGCCATAGCTCTCTACTTGTATATCAGGGAGCAGAAACTGCCTGTGTCCTTCTTTTGGAAGGCCCTGATTCCTTTATTTTGGTGGATTCATTTCCTTCACAGGGACAATTTTGGCTCAGATATGGCAGCTTTTGACTGTAAAAAAAAAAAACATTAAGTTTCCTTTTATCTTTATCTTGGAGGAATGAGTATCTACCAGCTCTAAAATGTCCCTGGTTGGTAAAAATAGTTTGCACTTAACTACTAATCTAAGAGTTGCTGTCCAAACTCATCCCATAGCACCATGGAAGAAAGGTCGGGTGATCTGCATCCGTAGTGATTATGGCCTTGAAAACACTATGAAGCAGCTGTACTCTGTTATCCATGGGGTCACCATTAGCCAGAATTGACTTGACACCAGTGGGTATCTGCCTTAGAAGTATACAATAGAGGAAAGAACTCAAGAGATCCTTGGACAAAGTAAGTCTGCCTTCTGGGGTAAAACGAAACTGAACGAAAAAAAAAAATGCACCCACTCCCTAGTTAAGCTATTAGAAATTGGGACTAATTAGAATCCTAAGTACTAATTCCACCAACAATTATCTCATGAATCTCACAGTCTCATTTTGTGACCAGACAACTGCTTCACTGGCAGGGAGCATCCATCTGTAATGACTCACCACAGAGACCATCAGTTGTGCCACTCCCTCTGCCTCTGATCTGCCTGCCATGTGCTCCAATTATAATTGACAAGATATCAGAAGACAATTTATTAGCAGTTCTTCAGCTTGGCTATCTGGAAAGAGTAGAGGCTCAGGAATGTCAATTTCACCCAACAAAATGTCTCTATTCTAAATTAAACATTTAAAGTGCACGTGTCAAGAAAGTGAAAAAGAAGAAAATAAAATGACATTGTCTCTGCTTTCTAGATTTTTCCCTCTGGTTCTCTCTTTTTTAAAAAAATCACTCTAGATCTCTCTCTTTCCATGTTTATTTAAATTGCCTTTATTGTCCCCCAGATTCAAGAGAACAATTAATATTTGAAATGAGATGTAAAGGATGTCAATTGCCTAAGAATTCTAACAGCAATTAAAATCTTATAGGAAAAAATTAAGCTCTAGCTGAAGAAAAAAAATGATATTATTGAAATATTTGCAGTGACATTTTAATCAGAATTCATGGGTAAAGCTTGATGAATAGTGAGAATTTTAAAATAAATGTCAACTAGGAAAGGGAGGTCCCTCTTGCTTAATATAGACCAAGCAGTTTTCAAAGACTCCAGGCCACAAAGAATGAGCTGGGCTCTCAGAAGAATGAGGATTTATAGAAGACTCATGGTGAAATAATTATATAAGTTAGAGCTTGGACAGGAAAACTAAAGTTACTCTAAGTAATAAGTAAATGAGGGCTTTTTTTTTATGAGAATTTGACCATAAGCAGACGTGGCAAGCTCTGAGAAAGTGCACATGTGGAAGTAGAATTGGAAGAGCTAAATAATCAAGCTAGTTGTCATACTGGAGGTCTGACAGTTTGTCGTACTCTGGTGGCTTACATGTTGCTGTGATGCTGGAAGCTATGCTACTAGTATTTCAAATACCAGCAGTGACACCCATGGTGGACAAGTTTCAGTAAAGCATCCAGATTAAAATAGACTAGGAGGAAAGGCCTGGTGACCTACCTTTATTATCCAGTAAAAATCATACAGACCACACAGAATATTGTCCCATATATTGCTGGAAGATGAGCCCTTAAGTTAGAACACACTCAAAATACACAGTGCCCACAAAAATAGACTCAAACATACCAATGATTGTGAAGATGGTGCAGGATCAGGCAATGTTTTGCTCTGTTGTGTATGGGATCATCATGAGTCAAGGTCAATTGTATGGCAGCTAACAACAATAATCAGACCACAGAACTGGTATAGGTGACAAGTTCAGAACTTGCACGAAAATTCTGTAGCCACAAACATCAAGCCATCCATGTAGGATCATAAAAGAGGAGCCTGTGGAGAGCTCAATGGGAAGTTGTTTCCTTTGTGTAGATTTCACCTCCCTGGGTCCACAAACAAGTATCTGGTGGCAGGTCCTATGCTACTGTTGGCCAACAAGCCCAACAATAGGGAGGATAAGCTGGACAAGGGTTGGAAGAATTGAGGGCAAGCTGGTCCTGCCAGATGCAGCTGTTCTGCCCATCGCCACATCTCACCATGAAACATTTGGAGAATGATGGCTTTCATATCACTTCTACCTTCCAAACTTCACACCTGTTCTTCCTCTGGCTAACCATGATCATCAGAGAAGAGATTCTGGGAAACATGGTTTTCAGCCATGGCCAAGTTGCCATAGCACAATTGAGGCCTCTGACTTTACAATAGCTTACTTACCTCAAGATATCTGGCCATTTGTTAATTCAATAAGCATTTCCTGTGTACACATCATATACCGGTCACTATTCTAAGATTAAGATATTGTGAGAAAAATATGTTTTTGACCATAAAATAGCTCACAGTGTAGTTAGCAAGGAGAAACATATGAATAAAAATGAAAATTTAACAAATACAATATATAAAATGTTTCAGATATGAACAAAATTATTTATGAATATCAGGGAAAAAACTCTATTTCAGAGAAGAGTCAGAGAAGACTTTTATCAATTATAAAATTGTAGTTAATACAGCTTAATACTGCAGTTCCTAGATATTTGCTCCCCTCCCCAAATTAAGCCATATACACACAACTTGTATACGCATCTTTCATAATAGTTTCAAGCTGGAAACACTCCAATGTCCATCAACTGGTGAATGGATAAACTCAATTTGATATATTTGTATAATGGCATACTATTCAGCAATGAAAAGGAAGAAACTAGTGCCTAAGGAATTTGAGTGCTAAGCAGAAGGTTAGTGTTTCAAACTCATCAGCCACTCTGTGGAAGGAAGATGGGGTAATCTACTTCCATAAAGATTTACTGCCTTGCAAACCCCATGGGGGTTGCTATGAGTCACACAATATTATTAATATTGCACACAAATAAAACTACTGAAGATTATTAAAAAATGGTTGCAGCGGCACATTGACAGGGAACTGCCAGAAATTTAAGCCATATTCAGAAGAGGGCATGAGATGATACATTGCTGATGTCAGATGGATCTTGGCTAAAAGCAAAGAATACCAGAAAGATGTTTACCTGTATTTTATTGATTATGCAAAGACTTTTGACTGTGTGGATCAAAACAATTTATGGATAACATTGCAAAGAATGGGAACTCCAGAACACTTAATTGTGTTGGTGTGGAATCTGTACATAGACCAAGAAGCAGTTGCTCAAAAAGAACAAGAGGATATTTTCTGGTTTAAAATCAGGAAAATTGTGTGTCAGGGTTGTATCCTTTCACCATGCTTATTCAATTTGTATGCTGACCAAATAGGCTGAGAAGCTGGGCTATATGAAGAACACAGCATCAGGATAGGAAGAAACACATTAACAACCTGTGATATGCAGATGATGCAACTTTGCTTGCTGCAAGTGAAGAAGACTGGAAGCACTTACTGATGATGATCAAAGACTGCAGTCTTCAATTTGGTTACACCTCAACATAAAGAAAACAAAAATCCTTACAACTGGTCCAATAAGCAGCATTATGATAATTGGAGAAAAGATTGAAGTTGTCAGGGGTTTCATTTTACTTGGATCCACAATCAATACACATGGAAACAGCAAAAAAATAAAATGATGTGTTACATTGGACAAATCTTCTGTCAGGGAGCTCTTTAAAGTGTTAAGGAGCAAAGATGCCACTTAGAAGACTAGGGTGCACCTGACCCAAGCTATGGTATTTTCAATAGCCTAATATACATGTCACACAAAAATTGACTCATTTAAATTGTGGTGTTGGCAAAGAATATTGAAAGTACCATTAACTGCTAGAAGAACAGTTTCGGAAGAAGTGTAGCCTGAATACTCCTTAGAAGTAAGAATTGCCAGACTTTGTTTCTCATACTTTGGTCATGTTGTCAGATGGGACCAGTCCTTGGAGAACGATATCATGGTGGGTAAATTAAAAGGCCAGCAAAAAAGGGGGGAAGAGCCTTGATGAGATGGATTAACACAGTGGTTCAAATGATGGGCTCAAAATAGCAATGATGATGAGGATGGCCTAGGATTGGCAGTGTTTTGTTCTCTCGTACATAGGGACGCTTTGAATTGGACTTGACTCAATATCACCAAATAACAACAGCATGTAAAAACATGAATGAACATCAAAAACATTATTCGTTGTTGTTAGGTGCTGTCGAGTCATCTCTGACTCATAGAATGAAACACCACCTGGTCCTGAGCCAGCTCCATGATTCTAGCTATACTTGAGTCACTGCCACCATGTGAATCCATCTCGTTGAGGGCCTTCCCCTCTTTCATAGACCCTCCACCTTACCAAGCATGACATCCTTCTCCAGGGAATGGTTCCCTCTGACAACATGAACAAAGTATGTGAGATGAAGTCTGACCATACTCACCTCTAAGAAGCATTCTGGCTGCACTTCCACCAGGACAGACCTGTTAGTTCTTTTAGTAGTCCATGGTATTTTCAGCATTCTTTGCCAACACCACAGCTCAAAGCATCAACTCTTCTTCGGTCTTTCTTACTCATTGTCCAGCTCTCATGTGCATATGAGGTGATTGAAAATACCATGGCTTGTGTCAGGCACACATTAGTCCTCAAGGAGACATCTTTGCTCTTCAGCACTCAAAAGAGGTCCTTTGCAGTCGATTTGCCCAGTGCTATATGTCATCTGATGTCCTGACTACTGCTTCCAATGCTGCCAATTGTAGAACCAAGTAACGTGAAGTCTTTGACAGTTTCTATCTTTTCTCCATTTATCTTAATGTTGCTTATAGGACCAATTGTGAGGATTTTTGTTTTCTTTATATTGAGATGCAATGCATGCTGCAGACTGCATTCTTTAATCTTCATCAGTAAGTATTTCAAGTCAACCTCACTTTCAGCAAGTAAAGTTGTGTCGTCAGTGTATTGAAAGTTGTTAATGATTCTTCCTTCAATCCTAATGCCACATTCTTCTTCATATAGTCCAGCTTCTCGGATTATTTGCTCAGCATACCAATTGAACAGGTATGGTGAAAGGATACAACCCTGATGACTTCCTTCTTGATTTTAAACCACACAGTGTTCCCTTTTTCTGTTTGAATGAAAGCCTCCTGGTCTATGTATAGGTTCCTCATGAGTACAATGAAATGTTCTGGAATTCCCATTCTTCTCAATGTTATCCACAATTTGTTATGATCCACAAAATCAAATGCTTTTGCATAGTCAATAAAACTCAAGTAAACATCTTTCTGGTATTCTTTGCTTTCAGCCAATATCCATCTGACATCAGCAATGATATCCCTCTTCTGAACCCAGTTTGCATTTCTGGAAGTTCACGGTTAATATACCGCTGCAGCCATTTTTAAATTATCTTCAGTAAGATTTTATTTGTGTGCAATATTAATGATATTGTTCAATGACTTCCACATTCTATGGGATCACCTTTGTTTGGAATGGGTAGAAATATGGATCTCTTCAGTCAGTTGGCCAGGTAGCTGTCTTTCAAATCTCTTGGCATAACCAAGTGAGTGTCTCCAGTGGGGCATCTGTTTGTTGAAACATCTCTATTGATATTGTATCAATTCCTAGAGCCTTGTTCTTTGACAATTCTTTCAGTGCAGCTTCAACTTCTTACTTCAATACCATTCATTCTTGAACATATGCTACCTCCTGACATGGATGAAGATCAATCAGTTCTTTTTGGTACAGTGACTCTGTGTATTCCTTCCATTGTCTTTTTATGCTTCCCGCATCATTCAATATTTTGCCTGTAGAATCTTTCAATATTGCAACTTGAAGCTTCAATTTTTCCTAGTTCTCTCAGCTTGAGAAATGCTGAGCGTGTTCTTCCCTTTTGGTTTTCTAACTCCAGGTCTTTGCACATTTCATTATAGTAATTGGCTTTGTCTGTTCGAGCTGCTCTTTGAAATCTTCTGTTCAGCTCTTTTACCTTGTAATTTCTTTCATTTGCTTTAGCTACTCTTCACTCAAGGGCAAGTTTCAGAGTCTCTTCTGACAAACATTTTGTTCTTTTCTTTCTTTCTCATCTTTTTAATGACCTCTTCTTTTCTTCATGGATGATGCTCTTGATGTCATCCCACAATTCTTCTGGTTTTCAGTCATTGGTGTTCAATGCATCATATATGTTCTTTAGATAGTCTTTAATTTAGGAGGGACATATTCAAGGTCATATTTTGGCTCTCATTGACTTGTTTCAATTGTCTTCAACTTCAAGTTGAACTTGCATATGAGCAGTTGATACTCTGTTCCACAATCAGCCCCTGGCCTTGTTTTGGCTGAAGATATTAGCTTTTCCATCTCCTCTTTCCACAGATGTAGTCAATCTGATTCCTGTGTACTCCATCTAGTGAAGGCCATATGTATAGCCACCATTTGTGTTGTTAAAAAAAAAGGTATTTGCAATAAATAAATCATTGGTTTTACAAAATTCTATCATGTAATCTCCAGGGTTATTTCTGTTACCAACGCCAAATTTTCCAACTACCAGTGATTCTTCTTTGTTTCCAACTTTTGCATTCCAATCACCAGTAATCAGCAACACATCTTGATTGCATGTTTGATCAATTTCAGACTGCAGAAGTTGATAAAGATCTTTAATTTCCTCATCTTTTGCTTTGGTGGCTGATGCATAAATTTGACAAATAGTCGTATTAATGGCCCTTTCTTGTATGTGTATTAGCCTATCCTGACAGTATTGTACTTCAGGACAGATCTTGAAACATCCTTTGTGATGATGAATGCCATGCCATTCCTCCTCAATTTATCATTCCTAGATCATATGGTTGTCTGATTCATAATGCCCAAAACCCATCCATTTCACCTTACTAATGCCTAAGATATCAAGCTTTATACGTTTCATCTCATTTTTGACAATTCCAATTTTCCTACATTCATACTTCGTACATTCCATCTTCCAGTTATTAATGGATGTTTGCAGCTGTTTTTCCTCAATTTGAGTCATGCCATGTCAGCACATGGAGATCCTGAAAAATTTTCTTCATCCATATCATTAAGGTTGGTTCTACTCTGATGAAGCAGCTCTTTCCCAGTCCTATTTTGAGTGCCTTCCAATCCAAGGGGCTCATCTTCCTCTACTGCATCGGACATTGTCTCCAAGCTATTCATAAAGTTGCCCAGTATTGTATCAGACAGTGTTTCTCTGCTATTCCTGAGATTTCCCCTGGCCAATTTTTGAGAAGTGGATGGCCTCCTTACATTATGTTGTTGATGTTGTTAGTTGCTGTCGAGTCAGACCCGATTCATAGCGACCCCTCTTTGGGTTGCCGAGGCAGTATCACTATGGAAGTAGATTGCCCAACCTTCCTTCTGAGGAGTGGCTGGTGGGTTTGAACTGCCAGCCTACTGGTTAGCAGTGAAGTGCTTTAGGCACTATGCTACTAGAGCTCCCCCTTACATTATAGTAAGAGAAAAAAAACAATAATACAAAATGTAGGTTTGTGGTTGTTTGAGGATACAGGTGATAATATGGATTGATTTCAGACAGGAATGAGGGAAATATTTGGGGTAATGTTGTAATTAGTTGCCATGGAGTCAGCTTTGCCTCATATACAATAGAATGAAACATTGCCCATGTCTGTGCCATCTTCTCAATCAATCATTGGTGTACTCCAATCAACTGTTCTGGCCTGTGTATTTTGAGTGCTGCCTTCTGGTACAGTGGTTAAGGAATTTGGTTGTTAACCAAAAGATCTGTGATTCAAACCCACCAGCTGCTCTTCAGAAGAAAGATGGGGCAGTCTGCTTCCATAAACATTTACAGCCTTGGAAATCCAGTGGGGTCACTATGAGTTAGAATCTAGTCAATGGTACTGAGTTTGTTTTTTTGGTTTTCCAACCTAGCATGCCTATCTTACAGCATGATATTGGTCAATATTCTGTTGGAATCCATAAGGGAGCTCTGGTGGAGTAGTGCCTATGACATATGACTACTAACCAGAAGGTTGGCGGTTCAAACCCACCAGCCACTCCTTGGAAGGAAGTTTGGGCAATCTACTTCTATAGTAGTGTTGTTTTTATTGTTGTTATGTGCCTTTGAGTTGGACCTGACTCATAGTGACCCCTCCTTGGGTTTCTGAAGTGTTATCACTACGGAAGTAGATTGCCCAACCTTTCCTCCAAGGAGTTTCTGGTGGGTTTGAAACACCAGCTTTCTGGTCTGCTGTCTCAGAATCCCAAGGAGGAGTTGCTGAGTTGGAATCTATAGGATTTTTATTAGCTAACATTTGAAAATAGATCACCAGGCCTATCTTCCTAGTCTATCTTACTTAGTCTGGAAGTTCTTCTGAAAACTTTCCACCGTGGATGATCCTGATGGTATTAGAAATATTGGTGGCATAGATATCAGTATCAAAGCAACACACAAGCTACCACAATATGATAAACTAACAGATGGGCATGATTGGGAGTGATAGAGATATTCTTAAAGTAGATGATGATGATACTTGGCACAACTGTATAAATTTACTGAATTCCATCAAACTGTGCACTTACAATGGGTACATGATCTGGTATGTCAATTAAACCTTCATAAACCTGTTAAAAACATTGGTGGTTTCTCACTTGTAGACCATGGCAATCACCTTAAGGTGAGCAATACATTCCAGATACATTTACATGCATGAATTCTTCAAAAGTTGCTTTTTGTTGGTTGGAGACCCTATGTTAGTTAGGGCAATGCTAGTGGCTGTAACAGATAAAATCTGATCTCTTAGTGATTTAAAATAATAAAAGTGTATTTCTTGTCTGTAAGTCCATAATAGTGCTCCCTTTTGGGCAATCTACTTCCATATTGATACCACCTCGGAAACCCAAGGAGGGGTCACTATGATTCGGGGTCAACTCGATGGCAAACAATAACAACATTGACAGGCAACTCTCCATCAGACACTTTTTCAGGGACTCAGATCCCTTTCACGTTGTGACTCATGTTGGTCATCAGCATCCAGCCAAAAGAACATAATGGGAGTACGGAGAGACATGCATTTTGACTGGAGGCTGCACACCAGGCCAGGAGGTGGCATGCTTCACATCTACTCACGTTTCATTGGCTCCGACTCAGTCACATGGTCACCCCTAAACACATGGAAGCCTGGGAAAATAGTCTAGGTCTGCACCTAGTACAAAAAGGAAACATGTTGGATGAACTGCTAGTCGGTATAGATACAGCAACCATACTTGCCTCTTATCTCTTTTAGCTTGCTTATCTGAGGTTTCCAACTGACATACAGTGACAAGGTGGCCAGTGGTAGTTTAGTGGTAGAATTCTTGCCTTCTATGTGGGGGATCTGGGTTTGATTCCTGGCCAATGCACCTTGTATTCACCCACCTCTCATCTGTTATTGGAGGCTTACATGTTGCTATGATGCTGAACATGTTTTAATAGAGTTCCCAGAATTAGATGGACTGCAAAGAAAGGCCTGATGATTTTTTTTTTTTTTTTAATTAGCTAATGGAAAAGTCTACAGATCAAAACAGAATATTGACCAATATAGTGCTAGAAGATGAGCCCCCTTGGTTGGAAGACACTCAAAATCACCCAGTCAAAACCCTATGAATCACAATGGTGCAATCTACAACTGATTGTGGGGATGGCACAGGACCAGGCAACATTTTTTCTCCATCAAGCATGAGGTCATCATGTATCTGGGGCCAACCCGATGTCAGTTGGGAACAATACAGACTCATACCAGGCAGATTCTTGGACTGTGTCTCTAATGGTTACTAATTCTCCTTAGAAGATGTCTTCCTGATTCTGACCATAAGCATGACAGTGGTGATCAAAGAATACCTTTTTTTGCTACATTATTATGCACACCCCTTATCTTGGTCTGGAATGGGCAGCAGAACTTGCAGGGCAAGAAGGCCTTCATACTTGAATTGCTCTATCATAATAAATTAGACAGCTGCAGAAACCACAAGCATCATCTCTCTATTACACTTTTTTTTTTTTTTTCCTTTGTGGATATAGGAGTTAACATTTAAGGCCTGCTGCTCTTTCACAAGTAGGGAGATCACTGAGTATAGCCTTCTAAGGGGCCTGTTTCTGATGATGGAGCAGGGTCCGTGGTAGCAGAATTTGGCTCATTACCTGTAATGACTTTTCTGGTGTAGCAATCTGAGCCAAGCCCTCATCTGAGCAAAGGGATGGCTGCTATTTAGAGAGCAGATCAATGCAACCACATATGATATCAGTATTCCAGCTAATTAGGGTTTTCCGCCTAGGGACATGGGTCATAAAAACAATGGTGCCCCCTTTGTTGACAGATCCCCACCTATTCCATGCTCAGCTCTATTAATTCCCTGCATCATAAAGAAATTATCTAAAAGGGTTTTATTAAAGCTTTCAGCATCCTCATAAAATAGTCCCAGTGTGGCAGGCAGAGGATATTGATAGATTGTCCATTATCTACCGTGTGTGAGATGGCAGAAAAAGCCGTTGGATGCTTGTTGCAGCTTCATGATAGAAAAGCAGAGGTGCTTAATTACACTGAAGCACTATTATCCCAGCAGCACTTCTGTTATCACTATCAACACTTGAAATCTTTAGGACGAACTGTTCTGACTCAGTGGTAATTGACTGGAAAAGAACATTTAAAATTGGCTTGGCTTGTACATTTGCACTTTTCTTAGGATTGCCAGTGTTCGTGCCTAAAACTTCATGATGTCTTCCCTCTGCACTGGAAATAGAGTACAACCACACCCCTTAATGATTTCACCCCACCTACCTCCCACTTTCTTACCTATAAGTCACCCTCTTACTCTCCACGTCCTCACCAGGCCTGCCTGTTTTTTTTTTTTTTTCTCTGTTTTGTTGGTTATTTTAAACTTGATATTCCTCAACCTGGAGTTGCTTCCCTCAACGCTTTACAAGTCTGGCTCTTCTTTACCTGTTAGTTTTCAGCTGAAATGTCCCCTTTTCAAGGATGCCTTCCTTGACTACTCAATCAAAAATTACACCCCTCATTACACAGTTTTGTTTTATTTCTTCATTATACCTCATTGTCACCCCATTAATCTCTCTCATTGTTGACTTTCTGTCTCTATCAATAAAATCCTAGCCCATGAGGGCAAGGATCTTTCTGCCTTTTTCATCATTTTTTCCAGCACCCAGGAACAAGACTGGGTGCATAGAAGCAACTCAATAAATATTTGTTACTTTGGTATTTTCCCGTCATCTTCCTTCTTTTCCTTTTATAGTTTTGTCTTGATATTAGACTTTTCATTTCTCTCAAAAGACTATTCTTTGAACTATATCAGTCACACCCATAGTCTCTGCCTGTACTATCTCATTATTCTCAAAACTGGGAAACCTTTCCTCAAGCTCTATATTCCTGGTCCTTACACTTTATTGTGGAGTCCCTGGTGGTCAAGTGGTTAACACACTCAGTAGCTAGCTGAGAGGTTGGAGGACTGAGCCCACTTGGAGATACCCTGGAAGAAAGGCCTGGTGATATGCTTCCAAAAAATCTTCCACTGAAAACTCTGTGGAGCACACACACGGTCACCATAAGTTGGAGTCAACTCTGTGGCAAACGGAAGTGGAACACTTTGTTTCAAATCCAGGATATCTTTTTTTTTTTGTGTGTGTGTGTGTGTGTGTGATTTGGCTGAAGATTTACAGAGCAAATTCATTTTCCATACAGCAGTTTACATATACTTTGTCTCATGACATTGACCACAGTACCACAATGCAACAGGTCCCCTCCCATTTCCTCCCGATAGTCACCCCTTCCCGGTGTCCATCCCTCCATGGACTCCTGCCCCCTGAGCTGTCTCCCTGTGTATAGGCAGCCCTTCTTTCTCAATGATTGTTCTCTCCAAGGAGTGGATCTACCTCAGGTAAATGTTCAACTCCTATGCCTGTCTTCTGTTTGGCTGGAAACCACAGGTGTAGGTTCAATTCCAGACCTGAAGGGCAGCTAGGGGCCATAGTCTCAGTGGTTCCACCAGGCTCTATTGGACCAGTAAACCTGGTCCCCCCCCCCATTTTTTTTCCCCAAATGATTTTGAGTTTTGTTCCACATTGTTCTCCCTCTCTATCGAGGATCTCCTACATAGATCCCCTTCCACGTGGATGACAGTGGTAGCTGGGTACCATCTAGTTCTTCTGGTCTCATAGTCATATAGGCTGCAGATTGGATGGTGTACCAGTCGTTAGGACTAATTTTTTCCATGAATTTTGGTTTTCTTCATTCTTCTTTGCTCTGGATGAGGAGAGACCCATCATTGCATCTACATGGCAGCTTGCTAGCTTTTAAGATCCC
>NW_006921895.1:2791444-2800683 GCF_000298275.1 Orycteropus afer afer
CTTCTTCCTCAGGGATGTGTTCTGGGTCTGTATCCTGTTTCCTTGTTTCTACCACTTTATCCTGCTTCTTTGTGTGGACTGTGATGGTCTGTTGTCTCCAGGCATCATGGCGTTGTTGTATTTAAATCTCTGTTAACTGTTTGTGGAGAGCAGTCAAGGGTGATTCTTGGTGGTTTTTTATCATTGGCCTGTTGGTGGAGAAGCAGGTAGTAGCTCTCGCTCAGTAAGTGAAGTTGCAGGAGGTGTGTGTGTAGTTGTGTTATATGGGGACTGTTGTTGTCTCCCACTCAATTACACACAAATTACAATTGAATAACCTTAAAAAAAACTAAAAGCACATGGACAAAAATCATGCCATGTGATCCCACAGGAACAGTAATGAAAAAAAGAAAAAAGGGAAAAAGAAGAAAAAACAAGAAACCTGCAATATCTGGGGATAGGGCATTAAGAGAAAAAAAAGTAGAGAAGCAGAATAATGAAGGAAAAAAAATGGGAAAAATGCAAAAAGAAAAATAAGGAATGGGGTTAACCATGAGAAAAAAGGGGAAGAAAAAAAAAAAATCAACCAGGAACAGAGAAAAAAAAAATACTGAAAACTAGGACTTGGGATGGGAAGATTAAGAATAATAGCAAAAAGGATAAAAATATTAATGATAGTAGTTGTTTTAAAACAGACAAATACAAGCAAACTAATCACCAGAAAAAGAAAGCAAAAAAGAAAAAAATAAAAATAAAAAAAGAGAGAGAAAAAAAAAAAAAATCGGTGGAGGACAGGGCAGGTCACCCAGGCTCTGTCTGAGCACACAGACTATGATGGAGTTCCTGTGGGCCCAGAAGGTAGGTGGGAGTGGGGGATGGTTGCACCTCCGTTTACCAAGCAGGTGTGGGGTACAAGAGTAACAAGAAGAATATCGTACCTTTTCAGTCTTGCAGGTCCGGAGGGTTCTTGGGGTTTCTGGAAAGCAGAACATGTTCTTAAGCCCTAGGAATCTGCCAGAGTGCTGTCTCTTTAAATATCCAAAATAGCCAAGCCGCTTTTAGACCTTCAAATTGGCAGCACCCTCCAGATCGGCAAAAGTCCACACAGCTCAGCTCGTCTTTCTCTTCACCTTCTCCGTTTATTCCCCAGCCTCCAGAGCAGTCCTCCATGCAGTCCCTGCCTAGCAAGGGTGATTTTTAGGTTAATTCTTAAGTCCTACCAGCACTCGGGAATCTCCAAGCTGTCTGTTCCGTCAGGATTGCTCAGGATCGCTGCCAGACCGCAGCTCCGTATGTCTCCGTTTTTGGTATTTTCATGCAAATTCCTCTGCTAGTTGAAGTTTAGTCCACTTCTATATCCTTCCCTTCAAGGCCCAGTGGTCCAGGATTATCTTCTGTGTCTGTGTTAATTGGTTTCCCTTTTCTTTGTTGAAGAGGGTCTGTGCAGTCTTTCTGCCTAGTCCGCCATCTTGCCGGAACTCCTTCCAGGATATCCTTTTCATGATCTACTCTTGTATTCCTTCTCAACTGTATCTCACCCTCTGTGTCAATTTTTACCTCCTCACATTACATAGAATCCCTTTACTTTCTTTCTTTATTAGTACCATGCTCACCTTTGGGTCTTTTCTGGAAGGTGCAGCCCATATCACTGCATTTGGTCTCTTCTATAACAAAATATCTTCATTTTGTGTCCTGATTCTATCTTGGCAATCATCACTGAGAATTCCCAGTTTGTGGGTGACCACTAGGGGCTAACGTACCACACTTTTACTTCCCTGCTCCTTTCTTTAAACCAAGAAAAAAAAGTAGTCTCTTATGTAGCAGAAAGGGAAGGTGGTATATATGTCCACTAAATTTCTTGCAATACCAAAGATTCTATGGTTCTCCCTCAGATGTTAACACAGCAAAAATCCTTCCTCTCATGCACCAAAGACCTCCCCACTCAGAGATCTGCCCTTTCTCAGGGAGCTTAAGTAGAATTGAGTAAAAGACTCTACTATATTAGAAGGAAAAAAGCTTTTAAAAAGAAAGAAAAGGAAACACAAATTGTACTGGGAAGACTTCAGTTTCCCCACAGCACTCCTTACCTTTCAGGTTTAAATGACTTATTGCTGTGGTGAGCTGATTAGGTAAGCATGGCTTAGCCATAATTATTTTGAGAAAAAAAAAAATGTATATATGCTTTCTTTTTCCGTCTTAGAGTATGAGAACTTGAAGGACAGGACCCAAGTCTGACATAGTTTATTTATAAAGCCAGTCAGGGCTCCGCTCACTGTGGGCAAATAAATGCTATTGATAAATAATGTATACAATGGAGCTTGGGTTTGGAATTGAATTAAACCTTGAGTTCAAACGCCTTTTCCCTCTGGTTATATCTGCTTTATATCCTGACAAAACGCATCAGTGAAGTTTGATATAAGTGACTAGAGGAGCGAGAAGTAAGCCCCAGAGAAATAAAGTTTGTGCATTCTGTGCTATTGAGAATCCTTGCCCCAGAAACATAAATTTCCAACTTTATACAAGGTTTTATTGGCAGGCACAACATTTGCCATTTTCCAGATGATTGAGAAATGCAAAGATGGCCTTATAGAAGAGGCTGATTGCTGCATTCCAGGCAATATGTATTTGATTTCTAGCTTATAATTCACATGTTAATTGAATTCTCACTGTACAGGGTGATTTGAGAGAAACTCTACGAATAAAGCATATTAGTTAACACTCAAGGAGCTTATAGTTTACAAGATGTGATGAGAGGTAGACATGCAACTAAAATGAAAAGACACACTATCCTGCTGAAAGAAAGGAATTTACCAAATGTAGGACTATGTAGTCCTACAGAGATGTAGGACATTGAAATTCACTAGAGTTAAGTTAGAAAGAGCTTTGTGAAGGACATAGCATTTGTTACAAGCCTTAGAAAACAGAAAGATAGCTACAGGTAATATTAGAGATGGTCCTTTAAATAGGATAAACAATCACAGAAGATGGAAACGTGTGCCTTTTGGAGGGTGAGGAGGTGGAACTAATATGCGTTCTATAGGCCAGCATCCTCAGCATCTCCTGGGAGTTGTTAGAATGAATTCTCAGGCCACCCTTGACTTTCTGAATCAAAATCTCTTGGAATGGGGCCACAAATCTGTTTTTTAATCAGAACTTAAGATAATTCTGAATCATTCTAAACTTTGAGAAGCTCTGCTCTAGGAAAGCTGGAAGATTAACCAGAGCTAAATCTGCAGAGGCAGCTATAAGGTGGTATTATATTCTTCCCTCATGCTTCCTCTAAGAATGTGTCCCATCAGTGTTTCCTGTCTCTTGTGCCTTCAACCTATGTCCCCCATTAGATCTTTCACAGTGGTGTATACATTTGACGACCTCCTGTCCATTCTAAAACCACTCCTTCCTTTTTTTTTTTTTTAAAAAGACTTATTTTTAGAGAAATGTTAGGTTTACAAAAAACAAATTGTGCAGATAGTCCTACAGAGTTTTCACATAATCCTTCTCCTCCCTGAATGTTTCTCCTGCCACTGACATCTTGCATTCATATTATAATTTTTACAATTAATACACCAATTTTGATACATTATTATGAAGTAAAGTCCATAGTTTACATTGAGATTCATTCTTTGTGTTGTACAGTGCCATGTGTCCACTGTTACAGTATCATACAGAATAGTGTCACTGCCTCAAAAATTGTGCTATGCTACACCCATTCATTCCTCTTCTCTCCCCCCATAAAACATTCCTTGTTGACCCCATATTTCTTTCTCTTTGTTATCAAAACTCTTTTCTCTTGAATGTCTAAACCAAGCCACTGAGTCTGACCTTCTTTCCCAGACTCTTTCTCTAAGAATGCCTTCTTGCTAATGCCACTGGGCATTTCCTGGTGTTTTCAGTCCTTACTGAAGCCAGTCTCTGCTGCTTATGACCCTATAGATCTTCTCCTTCTTCTTATGTAATACCTCTTGCTTTCTGCAATATACACACATCCGGTTGTTTGGGACACTTTGACTTATTTTAAATTTCTCCTCAGGGGCTCTCCTCCTTCTGCTCGCACTTGAAGTGTTCCTCAGTATTCCATTCTGAGCCTATGTATTTACCTCTCCCTAGGAGATTTTATTCATTCTTATGCCTTCAAATATCCCCTGTATGTTGATGACCCACAGAACTGTCTATCTAGCCTCAGCTCCTTCCAAAGTTCAGACTTATATATAGAACTTCATGCTACATATGCCTTTCTGATGCACCAAGAAGAATCTGAAGATCAATAAGAGGATGGTCAGCACAGAGTAATCAAGGCAAAGAAAGCACTTGGAGGAGCACAAGAGTTAAGGGCAACAAAGGTAAATACTTTTACATACACATTTCTGCAATAACAGCAATAACAACAAACTGTGAGTGGATACATAGATATGCATCTAAATAGGTCTGGGAAGACAGATGGGACTACACTAATGAATATATACAGGTTTGACAGAGGAGATTTCTACATTATAAGAGCTGCAAATAAATCCATTAATATAGTAGAGCATGTTGCTGTTGTTATGTGCTGTTGAATTGGACCTGACTCATAGCAACCTCTCCTTTCCAAGGTAGTATCACTATGGAAGTAGATTGCCCAACCTTCCTTCCGAGGAGTGCCTGGCGGGTTTGAACTGCCAGCCTCTGGTTAGCCGTGAAGTGCCTTAGGCACTACATTACCAAAGCTCCTATAGTAGAGCAAACAGGGAACAAAATTATGAAAACTTCTTAGCCATAACCAAACACCTTGAGAGAATGAGGAGCTGGTCATAGGGGCTCAGGACCATAGTCTTGGGGGACACTGAGGTCAATTGGCATAACAGTCCACAAAGACAGTGTTCTATGTCTTACTTTGGTGATTAGTGACTGGGTTCTTAAAAACTTGTGAGTGGCCATCTAAGGCATAATTATTGGTCTCTTCCTGTCCAGAGCAAATAAGAGTGAAGAAAATCAAAGGTACAAGGAAACAATTAGTACAAAGAATTAATGGTCCATGTGAACCCCTTGATGATCGTGAGATCAGAAAAAGTAAATCCTAACTGGCTACCACTGCTAACCACTCTGAAAGTGATCACAATAGGAAGTCCTGGATAGAGTGACATAAAAATGTGGAACAAATATCAAAATAATGAAAAAGACAGGACTTACTTGTCTAATATATATTGATAGAACCCATAAGACTATGGCTTCAGTCAACTTTCAAGCCTGAACTTAACCCAGACGGTTAACCTTCAGCCAGACAAGAGACAGGCATATATTGTGAACAGTGATACCAGGGAGGTACTCATTCCATGGAACAGTCAACCATGTGAGACCAAAAGGGCAGCCTTTGCCTAGGGATAAAGGTCAGAAGACAGGAAGAGATAGGAAAAAAAGGACAAATGGAAATGGTAAATACAGGGAGAAAGTGAGTAAAGAGCTGTTCCATTGTGGGGATTGCAGTCAATATCATGAAAGAAAGTGTGTGAAATGCTGAATGGAAAATCAATTTTCTCTGTAAACTGTCACCCAAATCACAATAAAAAAGTTAAACAAACAAATTATACCCTTCATCTTCTTCTTCTTCCAGTTGGTTCTACTTTGTACCTATTCTTAATTCTTGGTACCATTCATGTTCCAAGTTAGACACCTCCCTTAGTCAAACATAAAAAATGTTACCAACCCTGAATGTCATCTCTTTGACTTTTTTTTCTTTTTTGTACTCCATTTTCCAATTTTCATCCCTGCCATCCCTAGTTCAAACTAGGATTATTTATAACCTGGACCACTTCAGCAGCCAATTTCTCACTCTTTAATGTGTCTTTCTACATGAAATTATATATTTCTAACAACCTCCAGAGTAGTTTATAATAACTAGATATTACCATGTTATCCTCTGCTTATGAAACTCTAGTAGCACAATGGCTAAGCACTATGGCTACTAACCAAAAAGTCAGCAGTTTGAATTCACCAGCCACTCCATGAGAGAAAGATTGAGTAGTCTGATTTATAGCCTTGGAAACCTTATGAGGCATTTCTACTCTGTCTCATATGGTTATGAGTCAGAATCGACTCAACGGAAATGTATTTATCCTCAGATTAAAACCTTTCAAGATAAGACCCTAAAACCTTAAAATGATATATCTACTTCTGATGACATGACTTTATTTAGCTTTTACCATCTTATCTCTCCCCACTTTCTGGTTTCCCATTTATGATATAACAGTAGTCATCACATGTAAAATACTACTTCTTGCTTCTTCGCTTTTGTTTCTGCTGTTAGTTCTATGAGGCATACTTTGTCCTTCCTCACTTTTTCTCTAAGTAAATCCTACACAGCTTTTATCAAGTAATAAATGACTCAGCTTGGGTCACCTCCTCAAGGAAGACTTAGATGGGTCAAGTTTATCTCTGTGTGCCTGTATCACTCTGTGAATATAGCCAACATGATATTAAACTCATTGTATTGCTAACATTGTTTTCTATGCTTATCTTCTCTGGACTGTAAGATTCTTAGGGGGAAAAACAAACAAACTGTATCTTATTCATCTTTGGGCACCCAGAACCTGGTGCAGTACCTGGAATCAGTCATTAGAGGTTCACACAATTTTGATGAATGAATGAATTACTTAAACTGGCCTTCTATTGGAAGAAGCCATCATACTTTCACAAATCCACAAGATGTTTTTTTTTTTTTTTCTTTAATCTCAGTATTTCCTGGGATAAAACTATATTCATTGTCAATTTGGTAGTATTTTGGGAGCTCTTAGTCACTGGTGGCTTTTGAGTAGACAATCTGACTTTTGCTATTAGACAGTTAATCTTGTGCGATATAAGACTAATGAGTAGGAAAAGACTAAAAATGAGATATCAATGAGAGATGATAAGATTTTTAAGTAATATTGAGGCTAGGGAATTGGAATAAGAAGGAGCTCTGGTGGTGTACTGCCTAAGGCATTTGACTGCTAACCAGAAGGCTGGCAGTTCAAACCCACCAGCCACCTTGGAAGTAAGGTTGGACAATCTACCTCCATAGTGATACTGCCTCAGAAACCCAAGGAGGGGTCGCTATGAGCCAGATCTGATTTGATGATGGTGACAGAACATAAAATATTAATGCAAATTTAACTTCTGTATTATTTGTTTATATCCTTTACTCACTTTCCTATATGTGATAATCTTATTCATATGTAAACACTCTTAATATATTAAGGATGCACTCCCTTTTTCTCATGCTTGTAAATAATTTCCTAGATTTCTTGCCTCTTCATTTTGCTTATGATTTTTAAACATACATTCTGCTATGTATTTGGCAATCCCAGACCCACCATCTCCCAGTGTAGCACTTTTTGTTTGCTACCCATCTTATATGAGACCTCAGGACAAATTCCTCAATTTCACCTGATCTGGGTTATTGTTGTCATTGTTAGGTGCTGTCGAGTTGGCTTTGACACATAGTGACCATGTATACAACAGAACAAAACACTGCCCAGTCCTGCCCTAGCTTCATTATCCTTGCTACACCTGAGCCCATCATAGTAGCCACTGTGTCAATCCAACTTATTAAGAGACTTCCCTTTTTCACAGATCCTCCACTTTACCAAGCATGATATCCTTCTTCATGGAATGGTCTCTTTTGACAATATGGCCAAAGTAGGTAAGATGAAGTCTGGCCATTCTGGCTTCCAAGAAGCATTCCAGCTGCACTTCTTCCCTAACAGATTTGTTCATTCTTCTGGTAGTCTATGGTGCTTTCAGTATTCTTCACCACCACCACAATTCAAAAGCATCAACTCTTCTTTGGTCTTCCTTATTCACTGTTCAGCTTTCATACACATATGAGGCAATTGAAAACACCATGGCTTGGGTTAGGTGCCCCTCAGTCTTCATTCTGATTCCAGGGACCTAAGAACAGGCAGCAAGGCGGGAAGCAGGGAGAGGACAGAAAAGGCAAAGGGGACCAGAACAGATCGAGGAGTCAGCGGCAGGGACCCAGGTTAGGAGAGGGAACCCAGGCCATGCCCCACAAGGAGTGAGGTGGGAAGGCAAGGAGAGGACAGAAAAGGCAAAGGGAATAGGAACAGATCAAGGAGTCAGCCGCAGGGACCCAGGTGAGCAGAGGGAACCCAGGCCACCCACCACAAGCAGCGAGGTGGGAAGCAGGGAGAGGACAGACAAGGCAAAAGGGTCTAGAACAGATCAAAGAGTTAGCTGCAGGGATCCAGGTAAGGGTGGTTGGAGGGGTTTCCAAAGCTAAGGGAGACAAACTTGTCTGTCGGTTTGTCCTCCTGTGGTGACTTGTTGCTATGAGTCTTGAGGCTGTGCCACTGGTGTTTCAAACCCAATGAGGTGCACCTGTTGCACAGATATCAGCCTGGCTTGCAGACTAAGACAGACTAGGAAGAATGAGGAGGCCATCCACTTCTCAAAGAATTGGCCAGGAAAACCTTATGAACAGTAGAGAAACACTGTCTGATACAATACTGTGCAACTTTATGAATAGTCCAGAAACATCGTCCAGTACAGAGGAGGAAGATGAGTCACTTAGCTCAGAAAGCTCTCAAAGTAGGAATGGGAAAGAGCTGCATTATCAGAGTAAAATCAGCCTTACTCATATGGATAAGGTAAAGCTTTCGAGACCTCCATTTGCTGACGTGGCACCACTCAAATTGAGGAGAAACAGTGGCAAACATCCGTTAATAATCAGAACATGTAATGTACGAAGTATGAATGTAGGAAAATTGGAAGTCATAAAAAATGAAATGGAACACATAAAGATTGATGTCCTAGGCATTAGTGAGCTGAAATGGACTGCTTTTGGCCATTTTGAATCAGACAACCATACGATCTACTATGCCGGGAATGACAGTTTAAAGAGGAATGGTGTGGCATTCATCCTCACAAAGGATGTTTCAAGATCTGTCCTGAAGTACAATGCTGTCAGTGATAGGATAATATCCATATGACTACAAGGAAAACCCATTAATATGACTATTATTCAAGTTTATGCACCAACCACTAAAGCCAAATATGAGGAAATTGAAGATTTTTATCAACTTCTGCAGTCTGAAATTGACCGAACTTGCAATCAGGATGTGTTAATTATCACTGGTGAATGGAATGTAAATGTTGGAAACAAAGAAGAATCACCAGCAGTTGGAAAATTTGGCCTTGGTGACAGAAATAATGCTGGAACTCGCATGGTAGAATTTTGCAAGACCAACGACTTGCTCATTGTAAACACCTCTTTTCAACAACACAAA
>NW_006921895.1:2800783-2801275 GCF_000298275.1 Orycteropus afer afer
CGACTATGGTCCCAAGCCACTGGTTCAACTACTCGGTCCCTCTGGGTAGCTGGCTGTGACCAAACAGTGACCACAACCTTCCCCTTGTCAACTCTTCTGTACACCTGGAAATTCTGATCATTCACATAAACTTATAGGACCATTGTCTGCCAACTGTATATATGTTCTTGGATACACTCGCCATTTCATAGACATACCTAATCATTCATCCTATCCACCCACCTATTCACCCATATACCCATGCTTGCCTTCATTGACAATGCAGCACTGTATGTGCAAAAGGTTTCATATTTGTTGTCTGTATCTCCCATGTACCTCTCTATGTCTTTCTCATCCTCAATGCTGCCATCTTGGTCACTCACATATGGTACATTGCCCTTTCTTCACCCAAATCAATACTTATCTCTATCTATCTAACAGCATTCCCTCCCCTCTCCTCCTACCCCTGGTAACCAACAAAGAAAATTTCCTTCTATAGATAAACCTTTCCTT
>NW_006921895.1:2807040-2810122 GCF_000298275.1 Orycteropus afer afer
TGGCCAACTGACTGGAAGAGATCCATATTTGTACCCATTCCAAAGAAAGGTGATCCCACACAATGTGGAAATTATCAAACAATGCCATTAATATCACACACAAGTAAGATCTTACTGAAAATAATTAAAAATTGGTTGCAGCAGTATATTGACAGAGAATTTCCAGAGGTGCAAGCTGGATTCAGAAGCGGACGTGGCACAAAGGATATCAGAGCTGCTGTCAGATGGATCTTGGTTCAAGGCAAAGAATACCAGAAAGATGTTTACTTGTGCTTTATTGACTATGCAAAGGCATTTGATTGTGTGGATCATGACAAATTATGGATAACATTGAGGAGAATGTGAATTCCTGAACACTTGATTGTACTCATGAGAAACCTGTACCTTGACCAGGAGGCTATTGTTTGAACAGAACAAGGGGACATTGCACGGTTTAAAATCAGGAAGGGGGTGTGTCAGGGTTGTATCCTTTCCCCATTCTTATTCAATATATATGCTGAGCAAATGATCCAAGAAGCTGGACTAAATGAAGAAAAACGTGGCATCAGGATTGGAGGAAGAATCATTAACAACCTGAGATATGCTGATGATACAACTTTGCTTGCTGAAAGTGAGGATGACTTGAGGCACTTACTGATGAAGATTGAGGAACACAGTCTGCAGTATGGATTACATCTCAATATAAGGAAGACAAAAATCCTCACAACTGGACCAATAAGCAGCATCACAATAAATGGAGAAAAGACTGAGGTTGTCAAAGAATTCATGTTGCTTGGTTCTACAATAAATGCCAATGGAAGCAGCAGTCAGGACATTAGACAATGTGTAGCATTAGGCAGGTCAGCTGCAAAGGAACTGTTTCAAGTACTGAGGAGCAAGGATGTCTCCTTGAGGACTAAGGTATACCTGACACAGGCCATGATATTTCCAGTCACCTTGTATGCATGTGAGAGCTGGACAATGAACAAGGAAGATCGAAGAAGAGTTGATGCTTTTGAGTTGTGGTGCTGGCGAAGAATGCTGAAAGTACCTTGGACTGCTCATAGAACTAACAGATCTGTCCTGGAGGAAGTACAGCCAGAACGCTCCTTGGAAGTGAGAATGGTCAGACTTCGTATCACCTACTTTGGTCATGTTTTCAGAAGGGACCAATCTCTGGAGAAGGATGTCAGGCTTGGTAATGTGGAAGGTTGATGAAAGTGGGGAAGGCCTTCAACAAGATGGATTAACATGGTGGCTGCGACAACGGGCTCAAGTATAGCAAGGATCATGGAGCTGGCAAGGATCGGGTGGTGTTTTATTCTTCTGTGTCTGGGGTTGCTATGAGTCGGAAGTGACTCCACGGCACCTAACTAACTAGTCTTCAAAGAGACATCTTTGCTCTTTAGAACTTTAAAGAGGTCTTTTGCAGCAGATTTTCCCAGTGCAATATAGTGTCTTATTTCTTGACTGCTGCTTCCATTGGTATTGATTGTGGAACCAAGTAATATGAGATCTTTGACAACTTCAATCTTTTCTCCATTTATCATAATGCTACTTATTTATGTAAGAATTTTCATTTTCTCTATGTTGAGGTATAATCCATACTGCAAACTGTAGTCTTTAATCTTTGTCTGGGTTAAGGTATTTGTTTTATTGGGGAAAAAGGAGAGATAGGAAGTCAGGTCTAGCTAGAGAGAAGGCTCAGAGCTGTTTTCTTTCATTGTTCACAGAGAAAGGAAAGGTGTGCCAGGGCCAGAGCAATCTACTAGACATATAGTATGTGTCTTTGGACCATAGCAGGGATCCTACTCCTTTTTTTTGTAGGTAAGCATGAAAAAAAATTGCTTGGATTGCAGACATTGTTGATAAAGGTGGTTGTTGTTAGTTTTGTCAGTCAACTCCAACTCATGGTGATTCTATGGACAACAAAATGGAACATTGTTCCATCCTCTGCCATCTTCATGATTGTAGGCATGTTTGAGTTCATTGTTGTGACCTTTTTTTAGTGCCTTCCAACAAAGGGAGATCATCTTCCAGCACTATATAAGACAATATTCTGTTGTGATCCATAGAGTTTTCATTGGCTAAGTTTCAGAAGTAGATTCCTAGGCCTTTCTTCCTGGTCTGTCAAAGTTTAGAAGCTCCACTGAATCATGCCCACCGTGGTTGACCCTGAAGGGATTTGAAATACCAGTGGAATAGCTTCCAGTATCATAGCAACATACAAACCACCATAGTATGACAAACTGACAGATACTGGGATTTTATAGGACTTGTTGAAGAATGACAGCACCATTGTTCCTCAATACCTTGGGGCTCTTAAGTTGTTTCAGTTCCTCCCTTTTTTTTCTGGGAAAGGAGCCACTAGCCATGTGGAAAACTGACAGTTTGCAAAAAAAAAAAAAATGGTTGCAATCATTTTCTGCCCTGTATCCAAGGCCCTTTTCAATGTGACTTTTCAGCTCCTCTAGTCAAGAGGTGGTAATCTTTTTCTGGAAGGTCATAGCCCTGATAACCCTATGGAGCAGTTCTACTCCTTGACACCTAAAGTTGCTGTGAATTGGAATGGACTAAATGGCAATTAACAATAACAGTCAAAAGGTAGAATATATCATTGAAATGAGTGGACTGTGACTTTCTTTGACCAATAGAATATGGTGAAAATCTGCTCAGCTCTCAGGTAAGTCAGAATTAACCTGTTGGAAAAGGAGGACACCCATGGAGCAGAGATAGCCATTCCATCAGAGGCAATCCCAGACCAATCAGCCATTCCCAAGCTGACTCAGCATTTGACCCTAGAGGCATGAATGAGTCCAACTGAGACCTGACCAAATTGCTGACCTGAGGGTTGTTGTTTTACACTACCAATTTTGGAGGGAAGGAGTTCTGGTAGTTTAGTGATTAAGGTATTTGGCTCTAACTAAAAGGTTGGTGATTCAAGCCCACCAGCAGCTAGCTCTGTGGAGGAAAGATGGGGTAGTATGCTTCCATAAAGATTTACAGCCTTGGTCCGGCAAGATGGCGGACTAGGCAGAAGGATTGCACAGACCCTCTTCAACAAAGAAAAGGGAAACCAATTAACACAGACACAGAAGATAAT
>NW_006921895.1:2813122-2827120 GCF_000298275.1 Orycteropus afer afer
AAACCTTCACATCACAATAAAAAAGAGGACAAGCACAAATATTCAGCATATACAAAAACAACAGCAACAACAGGAATGATAACACAATTCATAAATATAATGAGCTCAGCACAAAAAATAATATGGAACAAAGAAACCAGGAACACCATAGAAGGGACTCCCTAAGACTTGTAAATATGAAGGCTGAGTGAAGCCCAAGCAATAAATGGGAAGAGGGTAACTAACAGAAAGGACTGAAACA
Source organism: Orycteropus afer afer (assembly GCF_000298275.1). Lineage (NCBI taxonomy): Eukaryota > Metazoa > Chordata > Mammalia > Tubulidentata > Orycteropodidae > Orycteropus > Orycteropus afer. The sequence continues at coordinate 2,813,364 of NW_006921895.1, forward strand.
CAGCAAAGTGCTGGCAACAGTGACTGTGGTGAGATATTTTCCTTCGTGACTCACAGGCAGCAGATTTCAAAGGGACAAAAGTATATTAATGCCTTTGTCCTGAGATCTCATGAGACTCCTCCTAGAGATGCCCAGAAATAAACCAGAAATTTCAGATAGGGACAGGAAAGAGTTGAGGCCTCACGGTTGTACAGGTGTAATTTTACACTCAGTCATTGATGTTAATGTGGTCTCATTGCATTCAGAGACTGAAGAGGCCTGAGAGCATCCTAGTTTGCTAGATACACAGGAATAAGAAAGAGAAAATGCAAAGCAATATACACTATCCTCTTCTCTCATGGCAAGCACAGCTGCCAACATACTCTGTTAAGAAAGGGCAACGCAAACATTTTGCTACGATAGCTTGTGATCATTTGATGCCTTTTATGTTGAGGTTTTATTGTAATAAGTATTGAATTTTAACTGTAAAAAAAAAAAAAAAAAGATTTACAGTCTTGGAAACCCAATGGGGATTGCTATGAGTTGGAATCAACTCAATGGCAGTGAGTTTGGAGGTTATTTGGAAGTTAGAGTGGTTTGTTACATAGTAATAACTAATTGGCATGTTGTTATGTGCGGTTGAGTCAGACCAACTCATAGTGACCCCTCCTTGGGTTGCCGAGGCAGTATCACTAGGAATGTAGATTGCCCAACCTTCCTTCCGAGGAGTGGCTGGTGGGTTTCAACCACCAGCCTTCTGGTTAGTGGTCAAGTGCCTTAGGCACTATGCTACCAGAGCTCCCAACTAATTGGCATAGTGAGCTTGAGCAATAGATAATTAATGCAATGCCACTTGGATGCAGCCCGCACAACTGAGAAAGAAAGTGTCCTCAATCCCAGCCGTCCGTATTCCAGACAATCTTTAACGAATCCCCAGAGTCAATTGTAGGCTATCTAGATCTTTTCATTAAATGACCTTCAAAATAATATATATTGTGGTGTTAATGGATTTTTCTTTCTCTTTCTGTTTCTTCCTTTTTTAAACAAAAAAAAATTTCTTCTTTTGTTTTCCTCCTTAGGAAGACTGTACCAAACAGAGATTAGGTAAATATTTCTCTTCATTTTCCTCTAAATTTCTATATTTAAGTTCATAATCCATCTGAAATTTATTTAGAGGATTGAAGTAAGGCTGTAACTTAATTATGTTTCAAGTAATTTGGCCAATTTCCTCTACATTGTTGAATAATTCAAAACTTTCCAAGTAGTACAGTTCCTTTATGTAAGATGTAGTACAAAATGTAAGAAAGAATCAGCCGTTGTCTGTCTTTTCAGGGCCTATTTTGAACTTGTGTAGTCTACGAATAAAGCCCAACTCAATCTATGCCAGTCTAATTCATTTGGCATATGATCTTCTCATAAATTTAGTTTGCGTTGCTATTATCCATTTTTTGTCTTCTTATTTAGCTTGTTTATATCCTTGGGTATATAAGTTTGATAAAATATTTAGTATGCTCAGTTACTTTGTTACAGTTTACTTTACCATTTAACCTAGAAATCTGTGCATATATATTTTGTAGGGAACAATTTGATAGAAACATATTTTTAATTAAATACAAACAATAGTATTTGAGTGAACCTATCTTTGATTGAACATCAACTATCATAAAACACTGTCAAATCACTACCATAAGTCATTTCATTCCAGTCAAAGAGCTATTCTTCAAATATTATATTGTAGAGAAAGTCTCATTCTGCTTATGGTTTATTTATACTTGTGAACACATGGATTTTTAGTAACAGAGTGTTGAGGGGCAGAAATTGTTTTGTAGGTACCATAGAGAAGCATGGTGCTGTGGCGGCTGGGCAGATAGACTACAGAGCCAGACAGCCAGTGTTCAAATTCTGGCTACTTCACCTACTTACTTGTCTCTTTACTCAAATTATGTAACCATTCTGTGTATAGATTCCTTAATAAAATGGGGATGATAATTAAAGAACCGTCAACATATGGTTAATGTGGGGATTTAACAGTTTTTGTAAGTAATCAATATAGTAAAACACTGAAAGAATACCTGACATATTGTAAGCATATTATCCAGAGAACCATGCTTCATGCTTTCTTCCTCTACTATTTCAAAAGGCATACACAATTTAGAAACTAAAAAATTGAATTAAATGACTTTTTTTCTGGAATGCCATTTGTAGTCTTTATTCTATCTCTTTTGCACAATTCCAGTGAAACTGTTGCAAAAGGAACTTGCTAGTCTTCCTTGCAATTAGGTATTTGTCGAATTTGCATTTCCCTCAAGCTCAAGTGACAGTGAAGAGCTGTTCCACTTTCCCTTTCTCTCCTCCTTGCCATGCCGTAGGAGTTATGTTACCAACTATGGGGTTTTCATAAAATTGCTCACTGTCATTCCCGAGACACCCACATCAATGATTAACCCAGCATGAGCATTGCATTGCTATTATTCTGATGAGACGTGTGAAAGACTTAAAATAATTCCTTTCCTCTTCTCCAACTAATGTTCCCATTAGGAAACGAAGAGCCTAGAGGGTGCTGAGGATTGGGTGGTACAGGAGAACTTGGAACCTACTCTACTATTTTAAAGAGTTTATTACCTTGTTCTCAGGTTTGTGTTTTAAAGTGTGGCCACCCAACAAACCATGTGGCACTATAGCATTTAGCTGCCTTAAGGCTAGTGGTGTGAGGGTGGTAGTGACTCATTATAGATATCTAGAACACAGATCAATGAAACTGAATTGCCTTTGGATTCCAAGAAGTAACAAACTCCAGAGTACTGCTCTAGCTGTGACTTGATGGCAAACATACAAAACATTAAATTAAATAGCCTTGGTATTAAGGTGATCAATTGACCTGGTTTGCCTTGGACTATTCTGGCTTTAGCACTGAAACTCCTACTTCCAGGGAAACTCCTCAGTCCTGGGAAATCTGGAACATTTGGTCAACCTGCGTGGAATTAATTTACAGCTTTGCCACTTAGAACCTGTTATATAAACTTGGACAGGTTATGTGGCCTCCAAAGGCCTATTTCCTTTTTATGATGTGGAAATAATAATATCCATCTAACAGAATTGCTGGAATCAAATATGATATTGTCTATTAAAGTGTTTTGCATCTTGTGAGGTATTATAGCAATGTAAGCAGATGCAGTTATTGTTTCATTAGGCCACAAGAGGTAGTTATTATTTCACTGGGCTACAAGAGGCTATTCAGAGAATTGTGGTTTGGAGGTAATATACAAGTTTAAAGCCTGTATTCTAAAGATTCCACCAAAGTAAAAGTGAGCAGGACCCAAAAACAATTATCTCAGAATGTGCAGAAATATTTGAAAGAAGTTGGGCTGTGGGGGATGGGAACAACAGCTATTTCTACTTGATACTTGCAGTGAGCACTGCACCATACATGCCCACACAAACATTTTCATATGAGCTAGACTAGGGTGAATTTTCTATTAAAACCTGCTATGGCTTCCATTTGGGAACTCTGGTGGCATAGTGCCTAAGACATTTGACTACTACCCAGAAGGCTGGCAGTTCAAACCTACCAGCCACACATTGGAAGGAAGGTGCGGCAATCTACTTCCGTAGTGATACTGCTTCGGAAATCCAAGGAGGGATCTCTCTGAGTCAGATCTAACTCAATGGCAGTGAGTTTGGTTTGGGTATGGCTTACATTTGAACATAAAGAAAACAAAAATCCCCACAACTAGATCAATAAGCAACATCATGATAACAGAGAAGAGATTGAAGTTGTCAAGAATTTCATTTTACAGTTCTTGGATACGCAATCGATGCCCATGGAAGACGCAGTCAAGGAATCAAGCAATATAATATGTTGAGAAAATTTGCTGCAAAAGCCTCTTTTAAAGTGTTAAAAAGCAAAGATGTCACTAAGTTGCATTTGACTCATGCATGCTATTTTTAATTAACTCATATGTGTGTAAAAGCTGGACAATGAATATGGAAGACTAAAGAAAAATGGATTCATTTGAATTGTGGTGTTGGCAAAGAATGTTGAATATACTGTGACCTTTCAGAAAAACAAATAAGATCTGTCTTGGAAATAGTACATACAGAATCCTCCTTAGAAGGGACAATCACAATACTTTATCTTACATATTTTGAACATGTTATCAGGAAGGACCAGTCCCTGGAGAAGGACATCACGCTTAGTAAAGTAGAGGGTCGATGACCTGAATTGACACAACAACTGCAGCAATAGGCTCAAATAATGATGATTGTGAGGAAAACATAGGACCTACCAGTGTTTTGTTCTCTTGTACATTAGGCATCTATGAGTCAGAACTGACTTGACGGCACCTCACAAAAACAACAACAATATTTATGTGAAAATGAAGGAATTAGAATCAGTGGTTTCTCAACTCCCTTCCAGCTATAAAGCTTCATTCCACTGATGCATTGCAAACATTACAACTGTGGCAGAGAAAGGTTGTCTTCTGGTCTCACTCTCTCTGAGGCCTTTTACAATTATATTTTTACCTCATCATTTATTTATTTCATTTACTCACCATACTGTTACTGCATTTGTATGTTTATTGCTTTTTTTCCCCCCTTTTATTTCTCCCTAGAATATTAAGTTCCACAAGGGACTTGGGATTCCTCTGTCTTGTTCATTGTTATCACTTCACACCTAGCATGCCTAGACAGTATGTGTTAAATAAATGATTAGGCTGGACTTACACGGTTTACCTTCTATCACAGTCATAGCAGTTTTATATTTGTTGAACACATATGTAAGTGATTAAATAAATTAACTGAATATGAATACTTATATTTGGAGATCACCTGAATTTTATGTCAGCCAGATTTTAATTTCTTTAAAAATCAGTCTTTATTTTGAGCTGATAATGAGGAAAGGAAGAGATCTGATTCATACAGTTCTCAGACATCATTTTTAGAAAGATGTTGCTGATTCTTAAATACGAGACCGATGGGTTATAGTTCAAACAGTGATCTACTTCTTGGAAGTTTGAAGTTCTCTGAAATACTAAATGAACATTGAGTTCAACTGTTAGATAGCACTTGCCCTCAAACTCTTCTCTCTCTTCATATTACAGATCATTAATATAACCTAAAGCAAAAGATGGTTGTTAATTCAGAGTATGAATGTGATGTATTCTAGCTCTTCAAGGGTAGTAAATTGCCTGAGAAGATTCTCATCTCCTTTCATTTTTTCCTTATATCCCAATTCAGTTACAGGATACTTACCAGCATCAAAATAGAAGGAGAAAGAAGCAAGGAATCAACAGGGTAAGGAAGAGAAGGAAAGATCTGTGTAATTCTTAAATTAGGTCCACACCCTCTGTCATATGAGCAATAGGTATTATCTGTTAAACAGCTGATTATTGATTTAACAACAATTTGTTTATTATTATATTAAATGCAGCTCATAAATCTTTATCACAGCCTGAGGAGAACCGAGGAAAACAGTGTATGCTAAAACACCAAACAGCAACCAAAGAGATAACCATTGTTATCTCTTATAAACTTCTCTGTATATGCCATATTTCCTATTAGTGCTTCATTATGATTAAAGAATGAAGTTAGGAAAATGTGAACTGTTTGGTGTTTTAGCATACACTGTTTTCCTCAGGCTGTGATAAAGATAAAGTTTATAAGAGATAAGCAATCCAAGTTTTATCATATATTAAAAATTTCTTGATTTATAGTTTTAAGTGAAGAGGAGGATTGACCTTCTGTCCATAGCAAGCAAAGCAATGTGTTTTGGTGCCAGCTGAGTCTTGACCTGAATATCTGTGTTCTTTCAACTTGTGTGCATTCAACTCCACAGGGTTCAAATTCTCAGAGATGAAATTGGATGCACAAAGAACAGAGGTTGTATAAGTCCCCTGTAAGCCCCACTCTGGATATTTACACAGCTGTAATCATTGTAAACAGATTACTTCATAATTTTCAACAAATGAAATCAAGTTATTTTATTTTGTCTGCTTTGTCTCTTCTCTGTGCCGCCAAGTCTGCAGTGTGTCATTTATTTTGGCTGGTTTTTGTTGAAATGAGATTTCAAGAAGACCCCAGTTACAGCATCTGAGAGTCATTACTCACCTCTTTTTTTTTTTTTTTCTGTTAAAGCTAAAAAGCAGCATAAAATAAAATTTAAAAAAATAATAATAATGAATGAATTGATACAAAGACAAACATGTAATAAGTTCCTAAGGCACATTTTTTTTTTCTTTTTTGGGGTCTGGCATATTGAGGTATAAATTGTGTGCAGTAAAATTCACCTTTTAAAAGAGTACAGCTCTTGGCCCTTTGATTAATATACAGTCATATGACCACCACTACAATTAAGATACAGAATATTTCCATACCTCAAAGAGTCCTATATTTCTAGCACCAGGCCCTACTAGTGATTTACCTGTTCCCATCCCTATGGTTTTTCCTTTTGAGCATGTTGCATAAATGGAATCATACAGTCTGGCTTCTTTCACTTAGCGTGACACTTTTGAGATTTATCCACATTGTTGCACTTTCAGTAGTCTATTATTTCCTACAGTTGAGTAATATTCAATCATGTGCATGTGTCACCATTTTTTATCCATCCCCATGTGAGGGACATTGAATTATTTCTAGTTTTTGTGTTATGAAGAAAGACTCTATAAACATTCTTATACAGATCTATATGTGGAGATATGTTTTTATTTCTACTGGAAAATTGACTGCTGGCTCATCTGGCAAGTATATGTTTAGCTTTATGAAAAACACCAAACTGTTTCCAAAGTGGGTCTACAATTTTAGATTCCCACCCAATGCCTAAGAGTTATAGTTTTCTCTGTCTATTCAACAAAATTTAAAGTTGTCATTGACAGTTGTTCTTTTTTAAGCCATTCTAATAGATATGTAGTGGCATCTTGTTCTAATTTTACTTTACATGTACCAAATGACTAATGATGCTGAGCATTTTTTCATGTGTTTATTGTCCATTTCTATATATTAGTTGGAGAAATGTCAGTTCAAATCCTTTCCCACGTCATAATTAGGTTACTTCTCATTTTATTGATGAGTTCTAAGAGTTCTTTATATATTTGACATACTAGACCCTTATCTTGTCTGTCAGTTTGTCATACTGTGGTGGCCTGCATGTTGCTGTGAGGCTGGAGACTATGCCACCAGTGTTTCAAATGCCAACAGGGTTACTCATGGTGGATGGTTTAGCAGAGCTTCCAGACTTAGACAGACTCAGAAAAAGGAAAAGGCCACCAACATCTCAAAGAATTGGCCAGTGAAAACCTTATGAATAGCAGTGAAACGCTGTCTAATACATTCTGGAAAACTTTATGAATAGCCCTGAGACATTGTCCAATATAGTGCCAGAAGATGAACCTCTCAGATCAGAACTCAAAATACCACTCAAAATACAACTGAGAAAGAGCTGTGCCCTCAGAGGGGAGCCAACTTTAATGATGTGGATAGAATAAAGCTTTCGTGACCTCCAATTGCTGATGTGGCCTGATTCAAAATGAGAAGAGAACATCCATTAATAATTGGAACATGGAATGTATGAAGTATGAATCTAGGAAAATTGGAAGTTGTCAAAAATGAAATGGAACACATAAAGATGGTTGTCCTAGGAATTAGTGAGCTGAAATGGACTGGTTTTGGCCATTTTGAATCAGACACCATATGATCTTCTATGCCAGGAATGACAAATTGAAGAGGAAAGGCTTGGCTTGCATCATCACAAAGAATGTTTCACGATCTATCCTGAAGTACAGTGCTGTCAGTGATGGAATATATCCATACACCTACAAGGAAGGCCAGTTAATACTACTTTATTCAAATTTATGCACTGACCAACAAAGCCAAAGATGAGGAAATTGAAGGTTTTTACCAACTTCTGTAGTCTGAAGTTGACTGAACATGCAATCAAGATGTGTAAATTATTACTTGGGATTGGAATGCAAAAGTTGAAAACAAAGAAGAATCACCAATAGTTGTAAAATATGGCCTTGGTGATAGAAATAATGCAGGAAATCACATGATAGAATTTTGAAAAACTAATGACTTATTCATGGCAAATACCTTTTTTTCAACAACACAAATGGTGGCTATACACATGGCCATTGCCAGATGGAGTACACAGGAATCAGATTGCCTATATTTGTGGCAAGAGGCACTGGTGGAGGTCAATATTTTCAGCCAAAACAAGGCCAGGGGCTGATTGTGGAGCAGACCATCAACTGCTCATTTGCAAGTTCAAGTTGAAGTTGGAGACAATTAAAAGAAGTCCATGAGAGACAAAATGTGACCTTGATTATGTACCCCCTGCATTTAGTGACCATCTAAAGAATAGATCAGATGCATTGAACACCAATGACCAAAAACCAGAGGAACTGTGGGATAACATCAAGAACATCATCCATTACAGTGGGAGAACAATGTGGAACAAAACTAAAACTCAATTGAAAAAAAAAAAAAAAAAAGAGGGATTGGGCTTGCTGGTCTGATAGAGCCTGGTGGAACCCCTGCAACCATGGCCTGTAGCTATCCTTCAAGTCTGGAATTGAACCCACTCCTGTGGCTTCCAGCCAAACAAAAGTCAGGCATATGAGCTGAACATTTACATTAGGTAGATACACTCTTTGGAGAGATCAATCTCTGGAAAATAGAAGCAGTGTGTATGCATCGGAGACAGCTCAGAGGGCAGGCATGCATGAGAGGGAGAACACAAGGAAGAAGTAACTATGGGGAGGAAGTTGCATTGTGGGAAATTGCAGTCAATATCATGAGACAAAGTGTATGTGAACTGCTGTATGGAAAGTGAATGTACTCTGTAAACTTTTCCCCAAATCAAAATAAAAATTAAAAAACAAAAACAAAAAAAAAGTCATCCATGAAGAAAGCAAAAGGTCATTGAAAAGACAGGAAAGGAAGAAAAGACCAAATTGGATGTCTGAAGAGACTGAAATTTGCCCTTGAGTAGGGAGTAGCTAAAACAAATGGAAGAATTGACAGGATAAAAGATCTGAACAGAAGATTTCAAAGAGTAGTTTGAGAAGATAAAGTCAATTATTATAAGGAAATCTGTGCAAAGCTCTGGAGTTTGAAAACCAAAAGGGAAGAACATGCTCAGTATTTCTCAAGCTGAAAGAACTGAAGAAAAAATTAAGCCTTGAGTTATATCATTGAAAGATTCTAAGGGCAATATAATGAATGATGAAGAAAACATCAAAAGAAGATGGAAGGAATGCACAGAGTCACTGTACCAAAAACATGTTCATCCATTTCAGGAGGTGGCATATGAACCAATTGTATTGAGGGAAGAAGTTGAAGATGCAGTAAAGGAATTGTTGAAAAACAAAGCTCCAGGAATTGACAGAATACCCATTGAGATGTTTCAATAAATGGATGCTTCACTGGAGGCACCCACTTGGCTATACCAAGAGATTTTGAAGACAGCTACCTGGCCAACTGACTGGAAGAGATCCATATTTGTACCCATTCCAAAGATAGGTAAATGGTTGCAGCAGAATATTGACAGAGAACTTCCAGAAATGCAAGCTGGATTCAGAAAAGGACATGGAATGAGGGATATAATAGCTGATGTCAGATGGATCTTGGCTCAAAGCAAAGAATACCAGAAAGATTATTTACTTGTATTTTATTGACTATGCAAAAGCATTTGATTGTGTGGATCATAACACATTATGGACAACTTTGAGAAGAATGGGAATTCCAGAATAGTTAACTATACTCATAAGGAACCTGTAGGACCAGGAGGCTGTCCTTCAAACAGAATAATGGGACACTGCATAATTTAAAATCAGAAAGGAGTGTATCAGAGTTGTAGCCTTTCCCCATACTTATTCAATCTGTATGCTGAGCAAATAATCCAAGTTGCTGGACTATATGAAGAAGAACATGGCATCGGGATTGGAAGAAGACTCATTAACAACCTGCTATCTGCAGATGACCCAACTTTGCTTGGTAGAAGTGAGGATTACTTGAAGCACTTACTGATGAAGATTGAAGACTGCAGTCTGCAGTATGGATTACACCTCATAGCATAGTGGCTAAGGCACTTGACTGCTAACCAGAAGGCTGGCGGTTCAAACCCACCAGCCACTCCTCGGAAGGAAGGTTGGGCAATCCTACTTCCGTAGTGATACTGCCTCGGAAACCCAAGGAGGGGTCGCTACGAGTCAGGGCTGACTCGACGGCACATAACAACAACAACAACATAAAGGAAACAAAAATTCTCACAAGTGGACCAATAAACAGCATCACAATAAGTGGTGAAAAGTTTGAAGTTGTCAGACTTCATATTGCTTGGTTCTACAATCAGCACCAATGGAAGCAGCAGTCAAGACATCAGACAACGTATTACATTGGGCAAAAATGCTGCAAAAAAACCTCTTTCAGGTGCTGAAGAGCAAAGATATCTCCTTGAAGACTAAGGTGCACCTAACCGAAGCCATGGCATTTTCCATCTCCTTTTATCCATGTGAGAGCTAGACAATGAATTATTGAAGACTGAAGAAGAGTCAGTGCTTTTGAATTGTGTTGGAGAAGAATTCTGAAAGTACCATAGGCTGCTAAAAGAACTAACAAATTTGTTTGGAAGATGTGCAGCCGGAATGCTGCTTGGAAGTGTGAATGGCCAGACTTCGTATCACCTACTTTGGTCATGTCAGAAGGGACCATTCTCTGGAGAAAGATATTATGCTTGGTAAAGTGGAGGGATAATGAAGAAGAGGATGGCCCTTAACAAGATGGATTAACACAGTGGCTGCAGTGATGGGCTCAGGTATAGCAACAATCGTGGGTCTGGCACAGGACCAGGCAGTGTTTTATTCTGCTGTGCATATGGTCGCTATGATTCAGAGACAATTTGAGGGCACCTAACAACAAACGACAACAGACCCTTATCAGATATACAGTTTACAAAAAAATTCTGCCATTATATTGGCTGTCTTTTAATTTTCTTGATAGTACACTTTGAATTATAAAAGTTTTTTTTTGTTTTTGCAAAGCCCAATGAACTATTTTTCTTTTGAAGAATACAATTGATCTTAGGGAGAAAGCTGTTACTCTTTTACCATTAAGTATGATGCCAATTGTGGATTTTTCACAGATGCTCTTTATCATGTTGAGAACATTCCTTATATTACTAGTATGTGGAGTGTTTTTATCATGAGAATATTTTTGTCAAATTTTTTTTTTTTTTTTAGATCTATTGAGATGATTGTGTAGTTCTTGTCCTTTATTCTACTAATAATGTATTTTACATTGTTTCATTTTTGCATGTTGAACAAATTTTGCATTCTTGGAATATATGCCCCTTAGTCGTAGTGTATAATCCTTTTTATATGCTGCTGGGTACAGTTTGCTAGTATAGTGTTGTGAATTTTTTGTCTATCTTCAAAAGGGATATTGTTCTATAGTTTTCTTTTTTATGATATCTTTATCTGGTTTTGTTATCTGGGTAATACTGGCCTCAATAAATGAGTTGAGAAGTATTTCCTCCCCTTCTATATTTTGGAAGAGCTATGAAGGGATGGTGTAATTCTTAGAACATTTGGTAGAATTCATCAGTGATGTCAATTGATCCTGGGTTTTTGTTTTTTCTTTTTAAATAGGAAACTTTTTTTAATCACTAGTGCAATCATTTTACTTGTTAGATGTCTACTTATGTTTTTGATATCTCATTGAGTCAGTCTTTGTCATTTATATCCTTGTAGGACTTTGCAAATCCTTCTCGGACTTTGTAAATCCTTCTCCAGGGAATGGTACCTTCTGACAACGTGACCAAAGTAGGTGAAATGAAGTCTGGCCATTCTCGCCTTCAAGGAGCATTCCATGACCCTGAAGGAGGTGGATTGATATAGTGGGTGCAACAAGGGGCTCGGGCACAGCAAATATTGTGAGACTGTGTTGCAGGACCGGGCAGTGTTTTGTTCTGTTGTACATAGGGTCACTATGAGTCGGAGCTGACTCGATGGCACGTAACAACAACACAGCAACCAGGACTTTCAAGGAGCTCTGGATGTGGGGTGCCTCAGGCATTTGACTGATAATCAGAAGACTGGCAGTTCAAAGCCACCAGCTGCTTTGTGAAGATTTACCACCTTGGAAACTCAATGAGGGTTGCTATTAGTGGGAATGGATTGGATGGCTGTGAATTTGTTTGGCTTGATCCAATTTGTTTATTTATAGTATTCTCTTATAATATTTTTATTTCTTTAAGGTTAATAATAGTGTGTTTCCTTTTATTTCTGATTTTAGTAATTTAAGTCGTCTCTCTTTCATTTTTTCAAATCTTTAACAAGACTGGCCCAGTCAAGTGAAAAGCTGTTAATTTTGTTGATCTAGTCAAAGAATCATTTTTAGTTTTATTGATTGTATCTATTGTTTTTCTAATCTCTATCTAATTTATTGTCACTCAAATCTTATTATTTCCTTACCTATGCTTGCTTTGGGTTTACTTTGCTTTTCATTTACTTATTTCTTAAGACATAAGTTTAAGTTGTTGGAGAGCTTCCTTTTTTTTTAATGTTGACATTTACCACTATGCATTTTCCTCTTAATCCTGCATATACTGCATCATAGTTTTGGTTGTTTTCATTCACTTACAAGTATTTTCTAATTTGTCTTGAGACTCCATCTTTATTTGTTACAGAGGAATTAATTCTTTAACTTACACATAATTGTGAATTTCTCAAATTTCCTATTATGCTTAGAAGGAAATGTTAGCTTCATTCCATTATGGTTAGAGACTATGCTGTGTATTATGTCAGTCCTTTTAAATGTATTGAGACTTGTTCTATGACTTATCATATGGTCTACCCATTTCATTAGAGGAACACGTATTTTGCTGTTGTTAGGTGAAGTGTTCTACAGATATGTGTTAAGTCTTGTTGGTTTATACTGTTGTACAAGTCTTCTGTTTCCTTGATGATCCTCTGTGTAATTTTTCTGTTCATTATTGAAAATGAGCACTGAAATATACAACATATTAGTTGAATTGTCTATTCTCTCTTCAATTCTGGGAGTTCTTGCTTAGTACATCTTGGGGCTCTGTTGTTAATGCATATGGGTTTATAATCGTTATACTTCTTGATGTAGTATAGTGCCTAAGGCACTTGACTGCTAACCAGAAGGCTGGAGGTTCAAACCCATCAGCCACTCCTCAGAAGGAAGATGGGGAAATCTACTTCCGCAGTGATACTGCCTCGGAAACCCAAGGAGGGGTTGCTATGAGTTGGGTCCTACTCGACAGCATACAACAACAACAACAGCATACTTCTTGAAGTATTGACCTTTTACTATTACAAAACCTCCTTCTTGGACTATGTTAATAATTTATGTATTCGAATACATTTTATCTTGTATTAAAAGAGCAATCTAACTCTCTTTTGGATAATGTTTACCTAGTATATATTTTCCATTTTTTTTTACTTTCAATCTATTTGTGTATTCTGGTGGCGTACTGCCTAAGGCATTTGACTCCTAACCAGAAGGCTGGTGGCTCAAACCCACCAGCCACTCCTCAGAAGGAAGACTGGGCAATCTACTTCTGTAGAGATACTGTGTTGGAATCCAAAGAGCGGATCATTGTGAGTCACATCCAACCCGATGGCTGAGTTTTTTTTAAATATATATATATATATATATATTTGTTGTTGTTGTTTGCCGTCGAGTCGGCCCCAACTCATAGCCACCCCTCCTTGGGTTTCCGAGGCAGTATCACTACGGAAGTAGGATTGCCCAACCTT
>NW_006921895.1:2827245-2841388 GCF_000298275.1 Orycteropus afer afer
TACATACAGCATATTAGTTTATTCATGCTTATAATGTATTCTGCCAATCTCTGCCTTTTAATTGGAGGGTGTAATTGCTCTCTAAAAGATACATGAACTCTGGAACCTGTGCATATGACCTTATTTGGAAAAAAGAAAAAAAAAAAAAAACATATTTACAGATGTAATTCAATTAAGAATCTCAAGATGAACTTATCCTGAATTTACAGTAGTTCCTTAAATTCATTAACAGTGTGCTTATAAGAGAAAGGCAGAGGAACTTGAAACTAAGACACACATAAGAAAAGGTCATGTCCAAATAGAGGCAGTGATCAGGGTTATGCAGCTACAAATCGAGGGACACCAAGGATGACTGGCAGCTATCAGACCTAGGAGAGGGGCATAAAACAAATTCTCAGTCTTTCTAGAAGGAACCAACTCTGCCAACATCTTGATTTTGGACTTCTGGCCTGAAAAATTGTGAGAAGCAAGTTTCTGGTGTTTTAAGCCACCTAGTTTATGATAAATTTTATGGAAATTCTAGAAATCTTGTATACCGGGAAGTGCACTGCTGCTGTAACAAATACTTAAAATTGTCGTGGCTTTGGAGTTAGGCAAGTGAGGAAAGTAGAAGAATTTTGAGGCAAATGCTACAATGAAGCCTAGATTATCTTGAAGATATTGTTGATAGAAATATGGGCTTAAAATTGCTTCTAGTGAGGTCTCAGAAGGAAATGTTATTGTTAGGTGTTATTGACTTGGTGACCATATGTATAACACAATGAAACACTGCCTTGCCCTCTGTCATCTTCACCGTGTTTGCTGTGCTAGAGCCCATTGTTGCAGCCACTGTGTCACTCTATCTCATTTAAGGTCTTCCTCTTTTTCACTGACCATCTACTTTACCAAGAATGATAATCTCCAGCAACTGGTCCCTTCTGACAACATGACCAAGGTAGGTACAGTGAAATCTGGCCACTTTCACTTCTAAGGAATGTTGTGGCTGTTCTTCTTCCAGGACAGATTTGTTCATTCTTTTGGCTGTCCATGGTATTTTAAATATTCTTTCCCAATACCACAATTCAAAGGCATTCACATGCATATGAGGAAATTGAAAATATAGCTTTGGTTAGGGACACCTTAGTCATCAAAAAAATCTTTGATCTTTAAGAATTTAAAGAGATATTTTGTAGCAATTTGCCCAATGTGATATAATGTCTGATTTCTTGATTGCTGTTTCCAGGGCTTGATTGTGGATCCAAGTAAAATGGAATCTTTGACAGTTCAGTCTTTTCTTCATTTATTGTGATGTTGCATATTGGTACAGTGGTGAGGATTTTTGTTTTCATTACATTGAAGACTGTAATCTTTGATCCTCAACAGTAAGTACTTGAAGTCATGTTCACTTTCAGCAATCAAGGTTGTATCACCTGCATGTCACAGGTTGGTAATGAGTCCTCTTCCACTCCTGATGTCCTGATCTTCTTCATATAGTCTAACTTCCTGGATTATTTTCTCAGCATAGAGGTTGAATAAGTATGGTGAAGGGGTACAACTCTGATGCACACTATTCCTGATTTTAAATAGTGCAGTATCCCCTAGTTCTGTTTGAAGAATAGTTTTTTAGTCTATGTAAAAGTTCCTCATGAGCACAATTAATTGTCTGGAATTCCCATTGTTCACAGTGCTACCCATAATTTGTTATGATCCACAGAGTTGAATGTGTTTGCATAGTCAATAAAACATAGATAAACATCATTCTGATATCCTTTGCTTTTAGCCAAGTTCCATCTGACATCAGCAATGATATCTTTGATTCCACATCCTCATCTTAATCCAGCTTGAATTTCTGGAAGTTACCTGTGAACATACTGCTGTGACCATTTTTGAATCATCTTCAGCAAAATTTTACTTGTATGTGATATTAATGATATTGTTTGATAATTTCCATTCTGTTCAATCACCTTTCTTTTTGATGGGAACAAATATTGATCTCTTCCAGTTGGTTGGCCAGATGGCTATCTTCCAAATTTCTTGGCATAATCAAGTAAATCCAGCACTGCATCCATTTCTTGAAACATACCAATGGGTAATCCATCAATTCATGGAGCCTTGTTTTTCACTCATCACGTCAGTGCAACTTGGATTTCTTCCTTAAATATCATTGTTTTCATTGTTTTTTTTTTTTTTTTTTTTTTTTATCATATGCTACCTCCTGAAATAACTGGATATTGACTAATTCTTTTTGTTGCATTGACCCCATATCCCTTCCATCTTCTTTTGCAGCTTCCTGCATGGTTCAATATTTTGCCTATAAAACCCTTCAGTGTTACAGCTTGAGGTTTGAAATTTTTCTTTAGTTCTTTCAGCTTGAGAATTGCTCAATGTGTTCTTCATTTTTGGTTTTTTACCTCCAGGTCTTTGCACATTTCATTATAATATGTTACTTTATCTTCCCAAGCTGTCCTTTGAAATCTTCTGTTTAGCTCTTGTGCTTTATCATTTGTTCCATTTGTTTTAGCTACTCTCTGTTGAGAAGAGCAGGTTTCAAGTCTCTTCTGACATCCATTTTAATCTTTTCTTCCTTTCCTGTCTCTTTTCATGAATGTTTGTTTTCTTCATATTTGATGATCCTGATGTCATCCCACAACTCATCTGGTATTCAGTCATTGGTGTTCAATGCATCAAATCTATTCTTCAGATGGTCTCTAAATTCAGGAGGGATATAATCAAAGTTGTATTTTGGCACTTGTGGACTTGTTTTAATTTTCTTTAGCTACAACTTGAACTTGCATAGAAGCAATTGATGGTCTGTTCCACAGTCAGTTCTTGGCCTTGTTTTGACTGATGATAGAGAGCATATCTATCACTTTTTTCCACAGATATAACCCTCTGCTGTAAAGTCATATCCAACTCATAGTGACCCCTCTTGGGGTTTCCTAGGGAATATCACTATGGAAGTAGATTGCCCAACCTTCCTTCTAAGGAGTGGTTGGTGGATTTGAAACGCCAGCCTTCTGGTTGGCAGTCAAATGCCTTAGGCACTATGCTACCAGAATATATAGTTGATTTTATTCCTGTGTATCCCATCTGGTGAATCCACATGTACAGCCACTGTTTACACTGTTAAACAAAGATATTTGCAATGAATAAGTTATTGATCTTGCAAAATTCTGTCTGATCTCTGACATCATTTTCATCACCAAGGCCGTATTTTCCCCCTACTGATGATACTTCTTTGTTTCCAACTTCTGCCTTCCAATCACTAGTAATAATCAATATATCTTGATGGCATGTTTTGGTCAATTGCAGACTGCAGAATTTAGTAGAAATTTTCACTTTCTTCATCTCTGACCTTAGTGCTTGGTAGGTAGGTTTGAGTATCAGTAATATTAGCTGGTCTTCCTTGTAGCTGTGTGGATATTATCCTATCACTGGCAGCATTGTACTTCAGGATAGATCTTGAAATATTCTTTTAAAGATAAATATAACACCATTCCTCTTCAATTTTTCATTTTTGGCATAGTAGACCATGTGATTATTTGATTCAAAATGGCCAATACCAATCCATTTCACCTCATTAATGCCTAAGATATTGACCTTTATGCATTCCATTTAATTTTTAAAAAGTTCCAATTTTCCTAGATTCATAATTCATAACACTATGTTCCAATTATTAATGAATGTTTGCAGGTGTTTCTTCCCATTTTGTGGAATGCCCCATCAGCAAATGAAGGTCCTAAAAGTTATACTCCATCCAAATCATTGAGAGAAACTCTACCTTAAGGAGGCACTATTCCCCAATTGTATTTTGAGTGTCTTCTAACCTGAGGGACTCATTGTCTGGCACTATATCAGACTATGTTTCATTGCTATTCATAAGGTTTTCAGTGGTCAGTTGTTTCAGAAGTGGATGGTTACGTCCTTTTTGCCAGTCTTTCTTACTCTGGAAGCTCTGCTGAAACCTGTCCATCATGGATGATCCTGCTGATGTTTGAAATACCAGTGGCATAGCCTGTAACCTCACAGCAGCATGCAAGCCACAATAGTATGACAATTTGAAGATGAGTGGTGGTAGATGGAAATGAGAAACATATTATTGGAATCTGGAGGAAAAGTCATGCTTTTTCTGAAGTGGTCAAAACTAGGCTGAATTATGTTCTAGAAGTGAATGGAAAGCACAGCTTGTAAGTAATTAACTTAGATATTTAGGGGAGGAATTATCAAATCAAGCTGTTGAAGGGGTGGCATGGTGTCTCCTTGCTGATTATAGCAAAAGGCAAGTGCAAACAGTTAAAATGAAGAAGGAACTGTGAAACCAAATGGAACCAGCACTTGATGATATGGGAGGTTTTCAGCCAATCCAGATTGCAAATGAAGCTAATATTAGGAAATTCATTATTGGAAAAATATACTATGGAGAGTCAAACGTTTGGCTTGATAAAGGAGGAGATTAGCAGAATCCAGGAATAGAGATGAGGTTATCCAGGAAGGGTCTATGGAAAACTCTCTTGTCTGATGGTGTGTTCCACAATGATATACACTGAAAACTGGCTAGGTTTGTGAGAATGTTGTATCAACAGAAACATTGCCAGCTTGAGCTGAAGGGGACAGAAACAGGATGAAGTGAAAGAAGATTGTTCAACTTCAAAAATTCTACAAGCAGAAAATAGGCCGATAGGAGTGATCTATTCAGCTGTAAAAATGTGCTATTCTTTAGGAAGGAAGGAGGACTTAGAAAATGGAGCCTCAGACAAAGAAACAGAAGTCAGAGAGAAGAGTGCAGAGGTTGAAAGGACTTTAAGCAAGCTCTGATTTAGGCTAAATAAAAAAAAAAAAAAACAACCTTTCAAGTAAGGTCTTCGATTTTGGACAGGGAAAACAATGACAAATCTTCATAAAAGAAGCTTTGAAAGAGCTTCAGCCCTATCCTTCTCCCTCCAGACTGTATATGTTAGCTGTTATTTTAAGGCTACTGTTGATTGGGTGAACATGGGATAGACCTACAACAAGCTATAATCTCACAAATGTTGTTCTTACTGAGATTCAGCCATTTTTCTTTAACAACATTGTATATGTTGCTACAAGCCTTTGACTAATTTCCAGAGTTGTGAAAAGAAATTATGTCTGACAATTCTCTTGACTTCTTAATTACTTTTAAGGAGGCATAAATTTTCAGAAGTCCTTACTCCACCATTTCAGTTTACATCTAATATTGTGTGTTTGTGTGTTCTTCTTCTTTTTTTGTGTGATTTTGGTGAAAGTTTACATATCAAATTCATTTTCCAAATAGTTGTTCATGTACACGTTGTCTCATGACATTGACAGCAATTTCCCACACCGCAAAAGCTCTCTTCCCACTTCCTCTGCCATCATTCCCTCTTCCATGTGCTCTTCCCTCGTATGCATTTCTGCCCCCTGAGCTGTCTCCCTGTACATTCACAGCCCTTCTATTCTCTCATGATTGTTCTCTCCAAGGAGTGTATCTACCTAATGTAAATGTTCAGCCCATATGCCTGACTTTTGTTTGGCTGGAAGCCATAGGAGTGTGTTCAATTCCAGACCTGAAGGGCAGCTAAGGGCCATAGTCTCAGGGGTTTCACCAGGCTCTATTAGACCAGTAAACCTGGTCCTTTTTTGTATGATTTTGAGTTTTGTTCCACATTGTTCTCCCACTCTTTCCAGGATCTCCTACACAGATCCCACTCTGAGTGGTTGGCAGTGGTAGCCAGGCACCATCTAGTTCTTCTGGTCCCATAGTCATATAGGCTGAGGATCGATTGCATGATATACCAGTTCCTTCTTTATTTTTCTTTGCTCTGCATGAGGAGAGACCCATCGTTGCATCTAGATGGCCACTTGCAAGCTTTTAAGATCCCACTCACTACTCGCCAAAGTAGATGTGGAACAATATTTTTGTGTAGTATGTTATGCAATTGAACTTGCTGTCTCCTATGATCACAGTCCCAAGCCCACAGGTCCAATTACTAACTCCTTCCAGGTAGCTGTCTGTGGCCAAGAAGTGACTATAACCTTGTCCCTTTCCAGTTCGATTAGGTACTTGGACATTCTTACAGAATATACAAATACACTTGTAGAAACATTGTCTGCCAACCCTATACATGGTCATGGACACACACTTCCCTGCATAGAACTTAACTAATCCTTCAACCTGCCGACCCATCTACTCACCCTTAGACCAATGTTTGTCATCACTGACAGTGCAGTACTGTGTGTAAAAGGGTTCATGTCTGTTGTCTGTACCTCCCATGCACATCTCTATGTCTTCCTCTTCCTCATTGCCACCATGTTCATCATTCACATTTGGTGCATTGCCCTTCCCTTCACCCAAATCAATCCTTGTCTCTACCTATCTAGCAGTATTCCGTCCCCATCCTTCCCACCCCTGGTAACTGACAAAGAAATTTTCCTTCCATACATAAACCTTTTTTTGACTTTTAACAATACCAGACTAATACAATATTTGTCCTTTTGTGATTGTCTTATTTCACTCAGCATAATGTCCTCCAAGTTCATCCACGTTACACGGTGTTTTGCAGATTCTACATTATTCTTTAGCGTTGCATAGTATTCCATTGTGTGTATGTACCATAGTTTGGTTATCCATTCCTCAGTTGATGGACATCTAGGTTGTTTCCATCTTTTGGCTATTGTAAATAGTGCTGCGATGAACATGGGTATGCATATATCTATTCTTGTCACAGTTCTCCCTTCTTTAGGGTATATACCTAGTAATGGAATGGCTAGGTCAAATGGTATTTCTAATTCCAACTTTTTAAGGAATCACCATACTGCTTTCCACAGTGGTTGTATCATTTGACAGTCCCACCATCAGTAGATAAGAGCGCCAATCTTTCCACATCCTCATCAGCATTTGTTATTTTCTGTCTTCTTGAACTTTGCTTCTAGTGCTCAGGCAAGATGGTAACTCATTGTTGTTTTGATTTGCATCTCTCTAATGGCTAATGATTATGAACATTTCTTCATGTGTTTGTTGGTCACCTGAATATCCTCTTTGATGAAGTGTCTATTCATATCTTCTGCCCAATTTTTTATTGGATTATTTGTTTCTTTATTGTTGAGGTATTGGAGTTTTCTGTAAATTTTAGAGGTAAGTCCCTTGTCAAATATGTCATTGCCAAATATTTTTTTTCCAATCTGTAGGTTTTCTTTTTAGTCTTTTGTAAAAGGCTTTCAGAAGCATATACAATTTTAATTTTTAGAAAGTCCTATTCATATAGTTTATCTTCTGCTATTTGTGAATTTTGAGTTATACTTGATAGTCTATTTATGCCACATATTAGGGCCCCTAAATTTGCCACTAGTTTTTTGAGGAACTGTATAGTTTTAAGTTTCACATTTAAGTCTTTGATCCATCTGGAGTTAGTTTTTGTGTATGGTGTGAGGTACTGATCTTGTTTCATTTTTTTGCAAATGGATATCCAGTTTTACCAGCACCATTTGTTAAAGAGACTATCTCTTCCCCATTTAATGGATTTCAGCCCTTTGTCAAAGATCAGCTGAGCATAGGTCAATGAATCTATTTCTGGGTTTTCAATTCTATTCCATTGGTCTATGTGTCTGTTATTGTACCAATACCAGGCAGTTTTGACTACTGTGGCTGTATAGTAGATTTTGAGATCCGGGAGTGTGAGGCTTCCTACTTTGTTCTTCTTCAATTGTGCTTTGCTCATCTGAGGTCTCTTTCCTTTCCACATAAAGTTGTTGTTGTTGTTGTTATGTGCCAGCGAGTCAGCTCCGACTCATAGCGACAGTATCACTATGGAAGCAGGTTGCCAAACCTTCCTTCCGAAGAGTGGCTGATGGGTTTGAACTGCCAGCCTTCTGGTTAGCAGTCAAGTGCCTTAGGCACTATGCTACCAAAACTCCTCCATATAAAGTTTGTGATTGGTTTTTCCATATCCTTAAAGAACGAAGATGGGATTTGAATTGGGATTGCATTGAATGTATATATTACTTTGGGTAGAACTGACATGTTCACAGTGTTCAATCTTCCTATCCACGAGCATGGTACGTTCTTCCATTTATGTAGATCTCCTATGATGTCTTGAAGCAATCTTTTGTAGTTTTCTTTGTACAGTTCTTTTGTGTCACTGGTAACATTTATTCCCAAGTATTTTATTTTATTTTTAGCTATTTTAAATGGTATTGATTGTCTTATTTCTTTTTCAGCACTCTCTCTGCTGGTGTAGAGGAATTCAACACATTTTTGTATGTTGATCTTATATCCTGCCACTATGCTAAATGTCTCAATTAGTTCCAGTAGTTTTTTGACTGAGTCTCTTATGTTTTCTATGTATAGGATTATATCATCAGTAAATAGGGATAGTTTTACTTCTTCCTTTCCAATCTGGATAACTTTGATTCACCTTTCTTGCCTTATTGCCCTGATTAGGACTTCCAATACACTGTTGAATAGAAGTGGTGATAAAGGGGATCCTTGTCTGGTTCCTGTTCACAAGGAAAATGGTTTCAGTCTCTCTCTGTGGAGAATAATGTCGGCTGTTGGTTTTGCATGTTGTTGTTATGTGCCGTCGAGTCGGCCCTGACTCATAGCGACCCCTCCTTGGGTTTCCGATGCAGTATCACTACAGAAGTAGATTTCTCAACCTTCCTTCTGAGGTGGGTTTGAACCACCAGCCTTCTGGTTAGCAGTCAAGTGCCTTAGGCACTATGCTACCAGAGGTCCTTTCGTTTTGCATGTTATTGTTGTTGTTATGTGCCTCAAGTCGGCCCTGACTCATTGGTTTTGCATAGATGCCCTTTATTATGATGAAGAATGACCCTTCTATTCTTATTTTGCTGAGAGTTTTAATCAGGAATGGAGTGTGGAATTTATCAAATGCCTTTTCTGCATTGATTAATATGATCATGTGGTCCTTCTCCTTTGTTTTATTTATGTGATGGATGGCATTGATTGTTTTTCTAATGTTGAACCACCTTAGCATGACTGGTATGAACCCCACTTGGTCATAATGTATTATTTTTTGGGTATGTTGTTGGAGTCTATTCACTAGAATTTTGTTGAAGATTTTTGCATCTGTATTCATGTGGGATATTGGTCTGTAGTTTTTGTTTTTAGTGATGTCTTTGCCTGGTTTTGGTATCAAGGTTATGTTTGCTTCATAAAATTAATTTGTGAAGATCCCATTCTTTTTTATGTTCTGGAATAGTTTGAGTAGGATTGGTATCCATTCTTCTCTGAAAATTTGGTATAATTTTCTGGTGAAAATATCTGGGACAGGACATTTTTTTTTTGTTGGTAATTTTTTTTATGACCTGTTCAATTTCTTCTTTTGTTATGAATCTGATAAAATTTTTCACCTCAGTCTGTGTTAGTTTATGTAAGTAGTGTGTTTCTAGAAATCTGTCCATTTCTTCTAGATTTTCTACTTTGTTGGAGAATAGTTCTTCATAGTATCCTGATATTATCTTTTTTATTTCAGTTGTTTCTGTTTTGATGTTGCCCAATTTGTTTCTTATTTGTGTTCTTCGTGTTCTCTCCCTCTTCTTCTTTGTTAAATATGCCAGTGCTCTGTCATTTTTATTAATCTGTTAAAAAAAAAACTTCTAGTCTTGTTAATTTTTTCTATTTTCTTTCTGTTTCATTTATTTCTGCTTGAATCTTTATTATTACCTCTCTTCTGGTGACTGTAGGCTTTTCTTGCAGTTCTTTTTCTAATTGTTGGAGATGTCAGTTTAAGGTGTTGATTTTGGCTTGCTCTTCTTTTTTGATGTGTGCATTTATTGGCATAAATTGACCCCTGATCATAACTTTGGCCATGCTCCACAGATTTTGGTATGTTGTGTTTTCATTCACATTTAATTCAAGGAATTTTTTAATTTTGTTTTTTACATCTTCTATTCCCCAGTCATTCTTAAGGAGGATGTTGTTCAGTTTCCATGTGTGTGCTATTTATCGGTTGAAGTTCCTATTATTGAGTTCTAATTTTGTCACATTGTGACCTGAGAAGATGCTTTGCAGTATTTCAGTGTTTTGAAATTTATTAAGGCTTGCTTTATAGCCTAACATATGGTCTATCATGGAAAATGTTCCATGTGCACTGGAAAAAAAGTGTATTGTGCTGTTGTTGGGTGAAGTTCTCTGTAGATATCTATAAGGTCAAGTTGGTGGATTGTATTGTTTAGTTCTTCTATGTTTTTGTTGAGTTTCTTTCCAGTTGTTCTCTATCTTTCATTGAAAGTGGTGTATGAAAGTCTCCTACTATGACTTTGGAGTCATCTACTTGTATTTTCAATTCTGTTAAAGTCTGATTTATATACTTTGGGGCTTTTTCATTGGGTCCATAGGTATTAATTATGGTTATATCTTCTTGTTTGATTGATCTTTTAATCATTATATAGAATTCCTTCCTTGTCTCTTACAGTGGTTTTTGTCTTAAAGTCAATTGTTTTGGTTACCTAGTGTCACTCTAACAGAAAATACCAAAATTGGGATGGCTTTAACCAACAAGAGTTTATTCTCTTACAGTTTGGAGGCTTTAATACTTGGTTCATTTTTGGATTTTAAAGGGATAGCTTTCTCATATAGATTCCAGGGACCTAAGAACAGGCTCTGTTTGCCAGGGTCAGCAAGGACATACAAGAGGCTGACAACAGGAAAGGAGACAGGTGGTGAGTGTATAAGTGTTATCAACTAGTGAATAGAGGAGCACAGCCCAGTGTAGATAACATACAAACAAAACAAAATTTGTGGAAAAGTCACTCCAACTTATAATCATCAATTGAATATAAACACAAAAATGCCTCAGAGAAAACAGAGCATCACAGTCCATGCAAAGAAGCAAGAGAAAGCAAGAGAAACAAGGGACCACGAAACAGACCCAAAACACATCCCTGAGGAAGACGCAGCATTGGAACTCCCTGGTAAGGAATTCAAAAAAAAATTATATTTAGGTATCTTCAAAGGATTGAGAGACAGACCAAGGAAAACACAGACAAAACTCTAGAAGAATTTTGGAAGAAAATACAAGAACAAAATGACAAAATAAATGAAAAATTAGAAATGATTCTAAATCTACAGATAGAAATCCAGAAGATTAATACTAAATTGTCAGAAATAGATAACACATTGAAAGGGCAAAGGAGTAGAATTGATAGAATGGAAGACAGAATTAATGAGAGAGAAGACAAATACCTGAATACTTCTTTGGAAAGGGACCAATCAGAAAAAAAATCAAAACAAAATGAAGAAAACCTAAGGTTCATGTGGGATACCATCAAAAGGAATAACCTACGTGTCATTGGAATTCCAGAACAGGAAGAGAAACATGAAACCACTGAGAAAATTGTCCAAGATTTGTTGGTGGAGAACTTCCCTGATATGATGAAAGATGAGAATATATACATTCAGGAAGTCCAACAAACCCCAAACAGGAAAGACCCCAAGATAAAAATACCAAGACCTGTCATCATCAAACTCACCAAAAACAAAGACAAAGAAAGAATCATGAGAGCAGAATGGGAAAAACAAAAATTTACCTACAGGTGCAACCAATAAGACTAAGTTTGTATTTCTCAAGAGATACCATGCAAGTGAGAAGACAGTGGGATGGTATATATAAAACACTGAAAGAGAAAAATTTCCAACCAAGAATTATGTACCCAGCAAAATTTTCTCTCAAATATGATGTTGAAACTAGGAGATTTCCAGATAAGCAGAAATTAAGGGAATTTGTTAAAACCAGACCAACCTTACAAGAGATGCTAAAGGGAGCCCTTTGGACAGAGAAGCAAAAGCAACCAACAACAACTGACCATTAACATACATGATGATATAACCCAGAAACCAACCCAGCTATGGAAGTATCCAAATAAATAAGCCTACAAGATTATAAACCAGGAATCAGAGACACCAACTGACAAATGAGGACAACTACAAACCAAAAAGAGGGAAAAAATAAAATATCTGTGTCATGACAGAAATTCTAGATGGTAGGGAAGTCAAGACAACTACAAGATAGAATGAACTGTTCTAAACTTGGAAAGAAAACTATAAATCACAGGCTAACCTCAAAGAAAAATGATAAAACTTCACATCAAAATAAAAAAGAGGACCAGCATAAATATTCAGCAAATATTAAAACAATACCAATGAAGGAAGTGATAACATGATTAATAAACAAAATGAGCTCAGCATAGAAAATTATATGGAACAAAGAAATCGACACAATGAAAAAGCACATGACAAAAATGACAGCACAGCACTGCACAAAAAAAAAATGCATTGACCCATGTCACTTTAGTTTTGTGTACTTCACTGTACATAAATTATATTTCAATAAAATGCATTTGAAAAAATAAAAAAAAAAGCTTAGTTCAAAGGGCCAGGCTCTAGGGACTGGATGAAAGCCCCTCAACCTTGGGCTTCAGCTCTGCCTCTGGCTCCTAGCCCATTGAAGCTGGAGGCATTTCTTCACTCAGACAACTACTGGTTGCTGAGGCTAACAAGTCCAAGGTTGACAAGTAAAAAGGCATAGTCCCAATGTTACCAGACAACATGGCAGGCCACTAATTCAAGTCCAGATGAAGTCTCAAGATTGACAGGGCATGGCAGGCTGTTGAACAATGACTTGGATATATACAGGTTTCAAGCATGCCAAAAGGCTAGAGGCCAATCCCAAGGCTTCTCCTTATATACAGGAAGCAGACCACATCCTTAAAGCAGCTATTCAACTGCTCATGACAGATTCCACCATGGAGTTGATTGTCACTCTTCCATGGGGAAAAACTACCTCCAGCTGCCCAACCACTCGAGCAGGTCCAGCCAAGTTGACAACAATCTTAACTACAACATCAATTTTGTCAGGAATTAATATTGCCACTCCTCATCTTGTTTGGTTGCCATTTGCTTTATGTATCTTTTTCCAACCTTTGATTTTTAGTCTATTTTTTCTTTGTCTCTAAGGTGTGTCTTTTGTAGATAGCATATTGATGGGTTGTGTTTTCTTATCCATTCTGCAACTCTCTGTGTCTTGAGTGGTGCATTTGACCCATTGACATTCATTGTAATTATAGACAAGTATGAATTTGTTGCTGTCATTTTATTATTTTTTCCCCCTGTGATGTTCCTAATTTCTTTGTTCCATATACTTTTCTGTGCTGAGCTCACATTTGTTCTTGCCTTTTTTTTTTTTTTTTATTGTGATGTGAAGGTTTATCATTTTTCTTTGAGGTTACCTTGTAGTTTATAATTTTCTCCCCAAAGTTAGAATTCTCCCCAAATTCTATCTTTAGAAGTTCTGTAACTACACAATATTTTCTCTCTTTTTGGTTTGTAGTTGTCCTCATTTGAAAATTGATGTCTCTGGTTCCATTTACAATCTTGTAAGCTTATTTTACTTTTAATACTTCCATAACCAAATTATTTGAAGTGTTAATTTAACTAAATTAGTTGAAGCTTGTGCCTTAGAAATAAATCTGGTTAATTCTGTGTGATTATGATGCAGCCGTTTGAATTTACATATAAACACAAAATTGAAAATTAAGAGTATAATTGGATTTTATCAATTTATTTTAGAAAATGAAAAGTTATTATTACCTGAGCAGCTTCATATCCAAATGCCTGACTCCTCTTAATATGACCAAGGACTAGGCTCACTTGAGTGCTTAAAGAGAGAGGGTCCAATGGTCATGTCTTCACTCAGGACAATCACGTGAACTTACTATTGTTGGTTTCTGGGTTATGTTATGTGTATTAATGGTCAGTTGTTGTTTGTTATTGTTGGTTCTCTGTTCAAAGGACTCCCTTTAGTATCTCTTGTAAAGCTGGTCTAGTTTTAACAAGTTCCCTTAATTTCTGCTTCTCTGGAAATATCTAAATGTGACCATCATATTTGAGGGACAGTTTTGCTGGGTATATAATTCTTAGTTGAAAAGTTCTCTTTTTCAGGGTTTTATATATACCATCTGCAAAAACGGCAAGGAGGCCACATGTTCTGACCTCTTCTAATCTCACAAGAGGAAGACAGCAGTAACCCAAGGCCTATTACTGCAAGGCCAAACATGCTGCCTCCCTCCAGCCCTTTCACCAACCGTTCCTCCCAAAGCACCCACCACCTCTCTCCTGGGTTCGATAATTCACTGCAGTGGCCACACAGAA
>NW_006921895.1:2841663-2852950 GCF_000298275.1 Orycteropus afer afer
AAGCACCTGATAGAGAGTGGGCACCTCCCAGAACATTGTTTTGTGCCACTCCCAACAGAAATACTCCAGGTGGACACCTTCAGCAATCAGGAGCTCCTCAGTTGCTCATAGCAAATTCCACCTTGGAGTTTACAAAGACTTATGGGTAGAAAAGCCACAGAAAGTAATTTACTATACCACACCATCCAATTGCCTTCTCGCATGCATAGTTTCTTCCAAGAAATCACAGCTTAGTCTCATTGGTTGCTCTTTGTAGGCAACTTTTCATTTTTCCTGGTCTGCTTTCAGGATTCTTCCTTTGTCTTTGGTTTTGGTGAGTTTCATGATGATATGCCTTGGTGTTTTTCTTTTGAGGTCTATTATTTTTAAGGTTCATTGGACTTCCTGAGTGAATATATTCTTATCTTTCATCATATCAAGGCAGTTCTCTTCCAACAAATCTTGGACAATTTTCTCAGTGGTTTTCTTTTTCTCTTCCTGTTCTGGAATTTTTATTACACATAGGTTATTCCTTTTGATGGTATCCCACATGAACTTTAGGCTTTCTTCATTTTGTTTTGATCTTTTTTTCTGATTGATCCCTTTCCAAAAAAATATTGAGGTATTTGTCTTCAATTTCATGAATTCTGTCTTCCATCGCATCAATTCTTCTCCTTTGCCCTTCCAATGTGTTATATATTTCTGAAAATTTAGTATTAATCTTCTGGATATCTATCCTAAATTTTTTATCATTTCTGATTTTTCATTTATTTCATCATTTTGCTCTTGTATTTTCTTCCAAAATTGTTCTAGGGTTTTGTCTGTGTTTTCCTTAATTTTATCAGTGTTTTCCTTGATCTGTCTCTCAATCCACTGAAGGTTTCTAAATACAGTTCTTTTGAATTCCTTATCATGGAGTATGAATGCTGTTTCTTCCTCAGGGAAGTGTTCTGGGTCTGTATTCTGCTTCTTTGTTTCTACTGCTTTATCATGCTTCTTTGTGTGGACTGTGATGATCTGTTGTCTCTGAGAAATTGTGACTGTTTTGTGTTTATATTTAATTGGTGATTGTATGTTGGAGTGATTTGCCTAAGAATTTTTTTTTTTTTCTTTCTTTCCTTTTTTTTTTTTTTTTTTTTAAATGTATCTGAGTGAGCAGGGTAATATGTGCCTCTATTACCTAGCTGGCAGTACTTATGCAGTCACCACCTGTCTCCTGGTGAGGGTGATAGAGAATGAGAGTAGCTGCACAGATTTCTGTTGACTGTTTGTGAAGAGTTGTTAAGGGTTAGTCTGTCTCTTATTAGTGGTTGTGTATCATTGGCCAGTTGGTGAAAATGGAAGTGGTGGCTGTCACTCAGTAAGTGGAACTGCAGGAAGTGCAGGTGTGGTTGGGTCATATGGGCATGGTTGTTGTCTCCCACTCAGTTAGAGAAAGAACAACCAAAAAATCATCAAAAAAATAAAAGCAAGAGGACAAAAACACACACCACATAACCACAAAGGAACAATTACCAAAAAGAGAAAAAAAAAAAAGATGAAAGGCAATAAAGGAGAGAAAATACTTAAAGAAATACTTGTAAAAGCCAAAAGTAATATGAATTAAAAAAAAAGGGAAAACAAACAAGCAAAAACCTGTAAATATCTGGGGAAGTGGGAATAAGAGAAAATAGGTAGATTAGGAGAATAATGAAGAAAAAAAGTGGGAAATATGCAGGAAGAAAAACAAGGAATTGAGAGAACCACAAGAAACTAAAAAATGGGAACCAGGAAAAGGGAAGAGAGACAAAGCCGATAGCTAGAACCTGGGGAAGGAAGAAGAAAGAATAATAATAAAAAGGATGAATAATAATAATAATTATAATTTTAAAACATACAAAAACAAACTGAAAAAAAAAAAGAAAGAAAGAAAATCTAGGTGGGGTGAGGCATGGCACCCAGGCTCTGTCAGAGTACACAGACTGGGATGACATTCCTGCTGGCCTAGAAGGTGGGTGGGAGTGAGGGATTGCTGCACCTCTATTCACCAAAAGGGTGTGGGGTATAAGAGTAACAAGGGGAATATCGCATCTTTCCAGTCCTCAGTGTCAATTATATCCTTGTCCCTAGCAGGTAGAGCCTATTCTTAGGTCTCTAGAATATGAGAGAATGCTGTCACTTCACATATCCAAACTGGTTGAACTGGTTATAAACATTCAAAATGGCTGCACTCTCAAGACAGCCAAAAGTTCACAGCTCAGCCGGTCTCCCTCTTTGCTTCTTCCTCTTCTTTCCACCAGCCACCAATGCAGTCTTCTGTGCAGCCCCTGGCTAGTAAGGCTTATTTTTAGGTCAATTCTTAGGTCCTGACACCATTTGACAATATCCAAGCTGTCTGTGCTATCAGGATCACTGACAATCTGCAGCTCCGTATGTCTCCTTTTTTTTTGGTGTTTTCATGCAGGTTCTTATACTAGTTGGAGTTTAGTCTACTTCTATATCCTTCATTTTAAAGCTCAGGGCTCCAAGATTATCTTCTGTGTCTGTATTAATTGGTTCCTATTTTCTTTGTTGAAGAAGATCTGTGTAGTTAGTCTGCCTACTCCACCATCTTACTGGAACTCTTGCATGTTATTCCTATATGTTAATACCAAATATATGTAATAGGCATCATAATTCTTTCTTGAATGCAGTAGAAGTTGAAATTTTCTTTAACTTTCAGTAGTAGACATAGTAGGCATGCCTATGGATATATCTTTATCTATTGGCCAGGTGTAAAATTGGAAATTTTCCGTGTAATTTTTGTCAGTCTCTGGGTCAATCCTTGTGTGAGATTGGGCCTCCACAAAGACATTATGCTTTATAATAAACACTCTTTGTTTTGAACATTGGACTAAATTATTTGAAGAGTTAATTCAACTAAATTAGTTGAAGCATGTGCCTTAAAAATAAATCTGGTTAATTCTGTGTGATTATGATGCAGCAGTTTGAATTTATGCATAAATGCAAAATTGAAAACTAGGAGTATAATTGGATCTTATCAATTTATTTTAGAAAATGAAAGGATTATTATTGTCTGAGCAGCTTCATATCCAAATGCCTGACTCCTCTTAATATGACCAAGGACTAGGCTCACTTGATTTCTTAAAGAAAGAGCGTCCAATGGTTGTGTCTTCAGGCAGGACAATCATCTGAACTTATTGTTTCTATAGCTGCTGTTCCTTAAGCTGAAATTCTCATTCACTTTGGACTATTGAAGAAATCTTCTAAGGACTCTTCTGTTTCCTCTTGTATCTTTCTCCATCCACTCCATTCCCTGTCAATAGTGGTGAAAAACTATAGGCTTTTACTTTTACTATTTGGCTAGTGGCCCTCCTTTTCTTCCATACCAGATGTAGTATAGTGGGAAGGTAGTATGGAATGTATGTTTTTGTATATATGGAGAGAGAGAGAGAGAAAGAAAGAAAGAAAAAGAACTAGATGCTGGTTCCACCTATGTAACTAGGAATTTATTGTGAAATCAGATTAGCATAGCAAGGATGATTTATCTCATGATGTTCAGTGAACACATACAAATTATGCTTGGCATTGGAAGCCCAGCTCTAGAGAGAAGCAGAACAAATCATAAAATGTGTTTGCTAATAACTCCATGGATATCTTGATCTATATTTATGAAATGATGACCCTTCATATCTGATCCGTCAATTGACTGAGTTTAAACTCTGATTAACCCAGACATGGATAGATACATTCATCTTGATTCCAGATGGAAAATGTGCTTGTAACTTCTGATACTTGACTGTATTGCCATTCTAGTAAAGTTGTATACAGCTGTTAACTGGATTATATGCTATCTATGTGGGAGAAATGCAAAATATCTGGAATATGGAGAACATATTTGGACTGTAGATTCTTTGTATGCCATTGCTAATGTCTAGCCAAAAGACACTGTTGTCATGATGTATTTTGTCCAATAATTGTGCCCACTCAAACAAGGAAATCAGACTGATACTCAGTTTATATTAATTATTGTTGTGCTTTTGGTTATTTGCATTGAAAAATGTTCTGAACTTGCAGCTCGGTCAAATCATATGACACAGATATGGTTTGGTTATACAGAGCACATTCCATTAATTTATTTCTTTATTTAATAGATATATTTTAAAAATACCTACTATGTGCCTACAAGTCTGCCAGAAACAGAGAGATAGCAGCAAGGATAATGTATGTGAAGAAATAAAGCTTTGTATTGTGTTTGGATCATAAGATAGGGAGAGGAAGCACCAATACAAGGTACAAACTGTTGCTAGGAAAAAATGGACTGACATACTTTCTCACCAAAACTTTTATATAATATATGGAGCAGTCTGTCCATTACAGTAGCTACTGGCCACATGCTGTTTTTAAAATTTAGATTAATTTAATTAAAAATTAAATTTCTGTCATCCTAGCTCCTTTTCAATTACTCTAATCATATTTGTCTAATGGCTAGTGTATTGGCCTATATTTGTGAAATATGCCAAAACAAACCAAACTCACTGCTGTTGAGTTGGATCCAACTTATAGTGACCCCTCCTTGGGTTTCTGAGGCAGTATCACTACAGAAGTAGATTGCCCAGTCTTCCTTCTGAGGAGTGCCTGATGGGTTTGAACCACTAGCCTTCTGATTAACAGTCAAATGCCTTAGACACTATTCCACCAGAGCTCCCTTACACACTATAGGTACACATATATAGGAACATAGCAAATACAGAATATTTCTGTCATCACAGAAAATTCTGTTGAGCAGCCCAGATATAGAGGTTGGAAGGAAAAAACAAACTGGTTACTTCATTTACAGCTTAATGATTAATATGGGCACAATTTATGTGTTAACACTATTTCCTACAATAGACACATTTATGATGACATCAATTTTCTAAAACAGGTTTTGTAAGTTTTGAAGTTAACACAAAAAGACAGATTATGTAGTTAATTTAAAAAGTTGTTACCTGAGGTGTCTTTATTTTCTTTATATGAAATGTTAGGAAAGAGAGTCAGTGCAAAATTAATAATAAGGAATAAGATTATGGCAAAGATTGCTTAATGTTCACCAAAATACATTCTCTTTTTTTCTGCAATAATATAATGCCATTTGGCTGACCAGCTACATTACATTGCTCACCCTCTCTTATCTGGGTGTGGAGACTTTGTTCTCACCAATGGAATGTAAATAGATGTGGCATCACTTCAAGATGAAGTATTAAAAGGGCTGATGTGTTTTGTTCCACACCCCCTTTTTTTTCCCCCAAAATGTACTGCAAGCCAACTTCTGCATTGTGCCTTCTGCCTTGCAGAGAATTATTGGAAGAATGCTAAACCTCTGAAAGATTGTATGTAATCAAATGGACAACTTACCTACAACTCTAATTGATATGTAAAAGAGGAATGAACTTTTACCTTGCTAGGCCCATTGCATTTTTGTCTCTGTTTGTTGCAGCAGCCAGTATTACCCTAACTTACATGACGTCAGAGTCAGAATTAATCTCCCTTGGAAATATTTTTTAGCTTTAACTGTCAATAAAAAGTTCTTTGTTTTACTCCCTCAATTGTGAATTTTCCATATCCTTTCCATATTGTCGGGAGCTCTGGTAGCATAGTGTCTAAGATATTTGACTGCTTACCAGAAGGCTGGCAGTTCAAACCACCAGCCACTCCTCGGAAGGAGATTGGGCAATCTACTTCCACAGTGATACCTCCTTGGAAACCCAAGGAGGGGTCACTGTGAGTTGGATCCGATTTGACACCAGTGAGGTTTTTTTTTTTTTTTTTTTTTCTCCATATTGTCATCAAACCAAACCAAACTCACTGCTGTCGAGTTGGTTCCAACTCATAGTGATCTGTCCTTGGGTTTCTGAGGTGGTATCTCTATAGAAGTAGATTGCCCTGTCTTCCTTCCGAGGAGGAGTTGGTGGTTTTGAACTGCCAGCATCCTGGTTAGCAGTCAAATGCCTTAGGCACTATACCACCAGAACTGTCATACAGAAGGGAAAAAAAAAAAAATTATACCACCGCCCCCGAATAAACACTACTCTTAGCCCCAGTGAAACTGCTTCTGCTTCTTATCTTTATAAGCTTCTTATTTTAGACTGGGTTTATCCTAAAAGAAGATCCTGAGTTGAGATTTGTTTCCTCTTTTTCTATTTTACTATTGTTCTTTTTCTATTTTACTATTGTGCTTTGGGTGCAAATTTGCAGAGCAAAAGTTGTTTTACATTCAACAGTTTATGTACATTTGATTTCATGGCCCAGTTACCATCCCTGACCATAACACACTCTCTTCCCCTCTCAGCCCTGTAACAACCCCCATGCCCTTCTTAAGTATGCACTCCTGTCTCTCCAGCTTTCCCTCCATGTGACTGCTGGCCCTATGATGCCCCATGGCCGATTGCTCTAAGGGGTGCACACCAGAGTAGGTGGGTGCATCACCGTGGGTTCAGTGTTTTGCATGGAAGTCTTTCTACAGTTGGGCTGAGAGCCGATCCTTGGGAATGAGTCCAATCTGAGGCCTGACGAGTGTCATGGGCCCACAGTTTTGAGGGTCCCACCACACTGTATCTGACAAGTAATACTGATCATTTTTTGTGTTTTTGAATTTTGTTACACACTTTTCCTCCCACTGTATCCAGGATTTCCAATTTTAATCTCTTCCTGAGTAGTTGGCGTTGGTAGCCAGGCACCATCTAGTTCTGGTAGTCTCGAGGTCCATCATATCTTTGGACTAATTGTTTCCAAATGCCTTTGATTTTCTTCACTCTTCTTTGCTTCAGATGAGAAGAAATAAATTGCATCTTAGATGTCTGCTCAGAAGCTTTTAAGACCCCAGTGGCTACTCACCAATGTAGGTTGTGGAACAAGAGTTTTATGTACTATGTGGTGCCAATGAACTTGGTGTCCCTCAATACCATGGTCCCAAGTTGGCAGGCCTGGTGATTCTCTCTCTGAAGGTAGTCTCTGAGGGCTTACTCCAACTCTGTCTTCTGTTGCTTCTGTAATGAGCATGGCTAATTTTGTATCACTAGTATCTATGTAAGATTATCTTCTGCAAAATCTATCCTCGGTCTAGGGTACATTCCTGTTCACCAACCCCCACCTGATCTTCTCAGTTGTCTCTGCATTTATGTGTAGCCTGGGGTTTGGTGTTAGTAGTAATGCAGTATTGTGTATACACTAGTATTTGTCTCTGTTGTCTATATCTTACATGCATGTTTCAGTGACCTTCCTTTCCCCCGTGTCATCATGCTGGTCACAGACTCTTTCTATACTGTTCTTTCCCTTACCCAAATCAACATGTGACCCCCAACTAGTCTGAAATTTTCCCTCCTCTTTCCTCCCATCCCAAGTAACCTACAAAGTGAGTTCCCTTCACTAAGTAAACCCTTTCTTGACTTTTCACAGTAATGGGCTCATACAGTATTTATCTTCCTGCCATTGACTCATTTTACTCAGCATAATGTCCTCCAAATTAATCCACATTGTTAGATGATTCATGTATTCTTCATTATTCTTCAATGTCTCATAGTATTCCATTGTGTGAATGAATGTACCATAGGTGACGTAGTGCCTATGGCACTTGACTGCTAACCAGAAGACTGGCAGTTCAAATCCACTAACCACTCCTCAGAAGGAAAACTGGGCAATCTACTTCTGTAGAGATACTGCCTCAGATACCCAAGGAGGGGGTACTATGAGTTGCAATCAACTTGATGGCAGTGAGTTTGTTTTTTTTAATTCATCTGTTGATGGGCATTTAGGTTGTTTCCATCTCTTTGCTATAGTGAATTGTGCTGCAATGAACATGTTGTTGTTGTTGTTATGTGCCGTCGAGTCAGCCCCGACTCATAGCGACCCCTCCTGGGGTTTCCGAGGCAGTATCACTACGGAAGTAGATTGCCCCATCTTCCTTCCGAGGAGTGGCTGGTGGGTTTGAACCGCCAGCCTTCTGGTTAGCAGTCAAGTGCCTTAGCCACTATGCTACCAGAGCTCCCAGAGCAATGAACATAGGTGTGCATATGTCTGTTTGTGTCCTGCCTCTCACCTCTTTAGGATATATTCCTAGTAGTGGAATTGCTAGATCAAATGGTATTTCTCCTTTCAGTTTTTTAAGGAAACACCATACCATTTTCCACAATGGTTGTACCATTTTACAGTCCCATCAGCAGTGTATGAGAGTTCCAGTCTCTCTGCAAAGTTGACAGCATTTGTTTTTTCTGTTTTGTTGAACTTTGCTATTTTTGCTGGGGTTAGATGATACTTCATTGTTGTTTTGATTTGCGTCTCTCTAACGGCTAATGCTTGTGAGCAATTCCTCATGTGTTTGTTGGTGCCAGTGAAGTGTCTGTTCATGTCCCTTGCCCATTTTTTTAGTTGGATTGTTTGTCTTTTTGGTGTTGAGGTGTTGAAGTTTTCTACAAATTTTGGAGATAAGTCCTTTGTCAGATATGTCACAGCTAAATAATTTTTCCCAATCGGTAGGTTCTCTTTTTGCCCTTTTGGAGAAGTCTTTTGATACACATAAGAATTTAACTTTTAAAAGGTCCCAGTCATCTAGCTTCTCTTCCGCTGCCTGTGCATTTTGAGTTATGTTTGATAGTCTATTTATACAATAACTAGAACCCCTGTTTTATTCTTGATGATCTTTATAGTTTTGGGTTTTACATTTAAGTGTTTGATCCACCTTGAGTTTGTTTTTGTGTTTGGGGTGAGGTATGGGTCTTGTGTCATTTTTGTGAAAGTGGATATCCAGTTCTGTCAGCACCATTTGTTAAAGAGGCTATCTCTCCCCCATTTAATGGGTTTTGGTTCTTTGTCAAAGATCAGCTGTCCATAGATCAATGGGTCTATTTCTGGGTTTTCAGTTCTGTTCCATTGGGTCTATATGTGTATTGTTGTACCGATACCACGATTTTAATTACTGTGACTGTATAGTAGGTTTTGAGATCCAGGACTGTGAGGTCTCTCACTTTGTTTTTCTTCTTCAGCAATGTTTTGCTTACTTGAATTCTTGTTCCTTTCCATATGAAGTTAATAATTTTTCATATTTTAAAAAAATGTTGATGGTATCTGGATCAGGATTGCATTGAATGTGTAGATTGCTTTGGGTTTTATTGACATTTTCAAAATATCCAGTCTTTCTATCCATGAACAAGGAAAATTATTCCATTTATGTAGATCCCTTGTAGTTTCTTATAGTAGTCATTTGTAATTTTCTTTGTATAGGTCTTTTGTGCTCTGGTAAGATTTATTCCTAAATATTTTATCTTTTTGGTAGCTGTTATAAATGGTATTGTTTTCCTTATTTCCTTTTCAGAGGCCCCTTTGTTAATGTAGAGGAATCCAACTGATTTTTATATGTTGATCTTGTATCCTGCCACTTTGCTGAAGCTTTCTATTAGTTCTAATTTTTATGCTGAGTCTCTTGGGTTCTCTATGTACAGGATCATGTCATCTGCAAATAGAGGTAGCTTAACTTCCTCTTTGCCAATTTGGATGCCTTTTATTCTCTTTCTTGCCTTTTTCCCTGGCTACGACTTCCAATACAATATTAAACAGAAGTGGTGATAGAGGCCATCCTTGCCTGATTCCCATTCCCAAGAGGAATGCTTTGAGTCTTTCTCTGTTAACAATAATGCTGTTGCTGGCTTTGCATATATGCCTGTGGTAGTTATATTTGTGTGTCAACTTGGCTGAGCCTGGTTGAGTGGCTGAGCAGCTGGTGGTAGTTATTCCCCATGAAGAGACTTGCAATCAACTCCATGGTGAGATCTACCACAAGCAGTTGATTAGCTGCTTTTGGGTGTGTGATCTGCTTCTCATATATAAGCAGCAGCTTTGGGAATGGTCTCTAGCATATGGCAGGCTTGAACCCTGCATGTAGCCATGTTGTTCAGCAGCCTGCCATGCTCTGCTGAACTGGGGACTTACAATGGACTTGAATTAATGACCTACCATGTGGTTTGGTGTCATTGGGACTGTGCCTTTTTACTTGTTAACCTTGGTCTTGGCAGCCCCAGCAGTCAGCAGCTGTCTGAGTGAAGAAAAGCCTCTAGCTTCAGTGGGCCAGGAGCTAGAGGCAGAGCTGAAGCCCAAGGTCGAGGGGTTTTCACCCAGCCCCTACAGCCTGGCACTTTGAAGTTGGATTTAAAGCCTTCAAACTGTAAGAGAATAAACTGTTTGTTAAGGTCATCCCATTTGTGGTATATTCTTGTCAGAGTGGCACTAGGTAACCAGAACAATGTCCTTTATTATGTTGATGAGTTTCTCTTCTCTCCCTGTTTTGCTGAGAGTTCTGAACAGATTCCACATATTTGATATTTTTTCCTTGATCTTCCTGTTATTAATTTCAAACTTTATAGCATTGTGGTCTGAGAAGATGCTTTGTAGTATTTCAGGATTTTTGAATTTATTGAGGCTCATTTAGTGTCCTAACATATGGTCTATTCTAGATAATGATCCATGAGCACTGGAGAAGAACGTATATCGTACTTTTGTTGGGTGGAGTGTTCTTTATAT
Organism: Orycteropus afer afer; assembly: GCF_000298275.1. Lineage (NCBI taxonomy): Eukaryota > Metazoa > Chordata > Mammalia > Tubulidentata > Orycteropodidae > Orycteropus > Orycteropus afer. The sequence goes on from NW_006921895.1 coordinate 2,852,173, forward strand.
GTCTATTACGTCAAGTTGGCTGATGGTGTTGTTGAATTCTTCTGTACCTTTGTTGAGTTTTTTTTTTTTTTTTTCCTGTTGTTTTTCTAGTTGTTCTGTCCCTCCTCGAACGTGATATGTTAGTCTCTTACTACTATTGTAGAGTTGTCTATTCCTTTCAATTCAGTTAATATTTGCTCTACTTTTGTTGGAGCAATTTCATTGGGTGCATAGATATTATTTATGGCTCTGACTTCTTGGTCAATTGATCTTTTTAGCATCATATAATGGCCTTCTTTGTCCTTTATGCTATTTTTCACCTTGAAGTCTGTTTTATCAGAAAAGACATTTGACTGCTAAACAGAAAGGTGGCAGTTCAAACCCACCAGCCACTTCTTGGAGGGAAAATTGGGCAATCTACTTCCATAGTGATATTGCTTCAAAAACCCACGGTGGTGTCGCTACAGGTCGGATCTGACTCTACGGTAGTGAGTTGGTTGATTGAGCTATTTTTTGGTTGCCATTAGCTTGATATGTTTTTTTCCACCCCTTAATTTTAAATTTGCTTTTATCTGTGTGTCTAAGGTGAGGATCTTGTAGGCAGCATACTGATGAGTCTTCTTTTCTTATCCAATTTGCCACTCTTCTTCTCTTGACTGGTGCATCTAATCCATTCACATTGAGTGTAATTAGTGATAGGTATGAGATCCATATTTGTGCCCATTCCAAAGAAAGGTGATCCCACAGAATGTAGAAATTATAGAACAATATCACTAATATCACATGCAAGTAAGATATT
>NW_006921895.1:2854895-2857079 GCF_000298275.1 Orycteropus afer afer
ATCTTGTATGAGTTTCATTGAGCTTCTTGGACAGATATCATTTCTTCCTTCAGGATATGGGAGAAATTTTCTCTTAGCAAGTCTTCCACAATTTTTTAAATGCCTCTTCTTGTTCTGGTATTCCAATGAGACATGTGTTGTTTCTTTTCATGTCATCCCATATAATTCTTAGGTTCTTTTCATTTCTCTTAAATCTTTGTTCTTGTTTTTCTTCATACAGGCTTCTGTCAATGGATTTGTCTTCTGTTTGGGAAATGTGTTGTTTGGCCAGTTTTAGTATATTCTTTTGTCCTTCCACTGTGTTGTCCAACTCTGTAATTTTAGTGTTCATCTTCGGATTTCTAACTGCTGTTTTTGTACAAGTTCTTATTGTGTATTTATCTTGCTCTATTGTTCTTGAATGTTTTTCCTGAATTCTTCCAGAGTACTCTCTGTCTTCTCCTTGATTCTATTTGTGGTTTCCTGGAGCTCTAGTAGAATCCTATATACATACCTTCTGAATTCCATCTCAGATAATTATATTGCCTGTTCTTCTTCCATGATAGATACTTCTTTAGCCTGGGGTTTTATTTTTATTGTCTTATCATTGTTGTTGTTGTTGTTTGATTTGAAGTTGTCTGCTGTTTCCTAGACATTTTGAAGTTGTTATCTTTAATTGTTAGTTTGTTTCACACTGAGTTTACATTTAAGTATATTTGCAAAAGTATAGCAGGTGTACTTTTTTTGATTATTAATTCAGTTGTACTCACTAGTTGCTCATAACTCCAGTATCACTGTTTCTATCAGTTAAGCCTAGTTATTCAGGAATTAAGATGCTAGAGGGAGCAAACATGTGGGCTACAGGTACAATGCCATCTTCCGTTCTCCCTGATATTTTTTTCCAAGTGATTTAATGAGCAAAGTTTCTCAAGAGAAACTTGCAACAGAGTGAGGGAAAAAGGATAGGAAGGTAAAAAGAACAAAGGAAATATGTGGATTCTTCTAGAGGCTAATTTCAGTCTCATCCCATGGGAGTGCTCATGTGTGTGAATCTTACCTCAGGGTTTTCCCTGCTTAAGGCAGTGGGCCAGTTTGGAAACTCCATTAGTTAGTTATTAGCTGGTGGAAACTCCCAGTCATTTTTAAAATGTTCTATTGGCTGATGGTAATCCTCTGGAAATGGGGGTAGCTGTGAGCTATTACCAGCCCATGTTCTCCATAACTGGGGAATGGGTGTACCAGCCCAGTCAAGGTCTCCTTGCAGCACCCTAACAGTGTCCACCATAGATCCTCATCCTTAAACTTGTTTGTTTGTGATTTATGGTTCTCCATTAGACATGGTTGATGAGAACTTTCTCTTGCCAGAGGGTAACATATCTTTTCTGACTCCACAATATGGTCCTTAATTTTGTAGAGGAAATTTTCTCCTGGGAAGACATACAGCCAGAAAGCTAAGTTTGGGTACAATTATAAGAGACTGGTTAGTATTTTCTGTCAGAAGATGTGGAACAACAAAGGAGGGAAGGAAAAACTCCCCCTATGGATGATGTAGAAGCATGTACTTGATATGTACAATGATGTGAGAAGTGATAGTATGTGTGGGTGTATAGCCTGAATTCTAGAACCATTGTCCTCTGATTGAATCAAGGTTTTGTCACTAACATGCTGTGTGATACGAAGCAAGTGAGTTAACCTCTCTGTGCCTCAATTTCTTCCTTTATAAAATAGAGACAATGATAGACAGTAATAGCCTTATTGGTTCCTGGGTATATTAGATACTTTGAAATATGCAAAGCTCTTTGAATGGTTCCTGACACACAATGAGTGCCATATAAAAGTAGTTCATGCTATTACATGGAAACTAGACCTGAAAATGAGACTTAATGTGACAAGCACAGAATGAGAGAGGACAGTGGTTGAGTAAAACCTTGGCCTTTAAAGGTAGATATTTTGAGATTGAGGCTCTACTCCATTACTGTATGACCTTTCTGCCTCATTTTCCTCATCTTTAAATTTGGAATGCTGTTGTTGTTGTTATGTGCCATCGAGTCGGCCCCGACTCATAGCGACCCCTCCTTGGGTTGCCGAGGCAGTATCACTACGGAAGTAGGATTGCCCAACCTTCCTTCTGAGGAGTGGCTAGTGGGTTTGAACCGCCAGCCATCTGGTTAGCAGGCAAGTGTCTTAGCCACTATGCTACCAGAG
>NW_006921895.1:2857344-2863329 GCF_000298275.1 Orycteropus afer afer
ACATACATATATACATATACATACATATATATACATATATATATAAGTATATAAGTGGAAGCTGACCTGGGAAGTACCTACTCTGCAAATTTAAAGTCCTTACACTTGGTGCTATAGGCACAATAAACACATTGAAGGTTAAGTATGTTTATCCAACTTCTTTCATAGTAAGGAAGTCATACCAGTTAGCTATTATGGCATAACATATGACTCCATAACTTACTACCTTAAGACAATACTTATTCACTTAGGTCATGACAGTGTTGGCTGGCAGTTTGGGTGAGGCTCAGCTGAAAGATTCTTCTGATCTCAGCTAGGTTCCTTCATGATTCTTTGCCTGATGCTCATAATGTGGGCAGCTCTGCTCCTGGGGATTGTGTAAGTGTTGGTTGGGGACATCTTAGTTCTCCTCCACATGACTTCTCATCCTTTGTAGGCTAGCTTTAACTTTCTCTCATGACAGACATAGAGTTCCAATAGAGAATGCACAATGGCTCGAGGTGTAGCCTCAGAACTGAAACATCCTGACCTCTGATATATTTGATTGTCCTAAGCAAATCACAAGGTTGAGCCCAGAGTTGGAGTGGGTGGGGATTACAAATTTACAGGGGAAATGGCACAGATGTATGAAAGCATCCTGCATCATCAATTGAAACAACCACCAAATTCTCTAAAGACCACCTCTGTAACTCATGAGAATGGGCAGAGGTTGGTAACTACAGCATTACTGCCCCTTTATAATAGGTGACTTTTGTAAGGTTCTGGAATGAGAAAGTCATATATATTCTGAAGAAGTGGGGGCAGCTTAGCCTCACTGTCTCTCTTCTCATGCCACAGCCTCTGTCTTTTAAGCTTTTCATAGTTTAGTAGTTGGAGCCAGGAGGAGATCTGTTTGGGGAGGAACACACATCATGGAGGGTGGAAGTGCCTTACAATTTCACATGATTGAAAAAAAGAGGCATACAATACTGAGGTAAGGAGAGCTCGTTGCTAAAAAGAAAATGAATATTTAATGTTAAGTAAGAAAATTTTCTGAAAAAAAAAAATTACCTCTGTTACCCCACCTTTTTCTCATTATCTAAGAAGATAGAGAATTAATATAATTTCTCAATTTGTACAAGTACTAAAGACATAAACTAGATAATACTGACCAAGTGTCATATATTTGTTAAAGTATAAAGGTTGTTGTTATGTGCTATCGAGTTGGATCCGACTATTCAAATTCTGCATTAAGCCGTGTGTATTTGATATTATTTGTACAACTGTTGCTTTTCACTTGAAGTTCAGATATCCATTGATACTGAGTTTATTGTAACTCATAGTGACCTGATAGAACAGAGGAGAACTTCCCCATAGGGTCTCCAAAGCTCTATCCTTTCTGCAAGCAGATTGTTACATCTGTCTCCCATGGAGCAGTTGATGGGTTTGAACCTCCAACCTTTCTCTTAGCTGCTGAGCACTTAACCAGTACAACACCAGGACACCTCTGAAATTGTTATTGTTGTTGTTATGTGCCTTTGAGTAGGACCCGACCCCTAGCGACCCCTCCTTGGGTTTCTGAGGCAGTATCACTATGGAAGTAGATTGCCCCATCTTCCTTCTGAGGAGTGACTGGTGGGTTTGAACCACCAGCCTTCTGGTTAGCAGTCAAATGCCTTAGGCACTATGCTACCAGAACTCCCAAATAAGTATATTGTACTGATATTAAATTGAGAAGCCAAAATGTAGGTTTTGAATTCAAGCCTTGTCCCAGTTATCTTTCATCACTAACCTAAACTCTCCAAATAACAATTTACTTCCTTGTTACATGGGTTATTACCCTCACTGGAATGTTGCTTTTAGCACATTGTGGAGAGTTTCGCTGGCACTCAGAAAGAAGTCACTTATCCTTATTCAGCAATTAAAAATAATTGTTTTCGCTTCAGAGAGAAAAAGGAGACTGTTAAATTCAAAGAAAAAGAAAACTGTAATATTCTCTCCCTTTACTATCATATGTTGATATGTGAATTGAAGGGAATCAGATCATATCTTAATTTGGGTCCTCCAGAACAACGCTGAAATAAGAATTTTGAGTGCCAGTAGTTTATTGGGATGGGAGGCTGGGGAACACTGGTAGAGAAGTAAGGAAGTGAGGCAGGAAAAGGAAAGCAGCCAGTAGCCACTGTGGGCACCTGGGGCATAATCTCACCGGGGAATCCTAGGAGGCAGGGTAGATTAAACATTAAAGTTGTCTCACCCGAGGAACGAGGGAGCAGGGGTGTTTATACACCCAGTCCCATCAGTCGCTGTTGGAAGGCTGTTCCCAGGAAGCCTTAATTTCCTGACATGTCCAGGCAGCCACGTGTGTGGCAGAGTGTGGCTCTGAAACCAGAAAAAGTCTTCAGGCAAAGATATGCAAGTGATGTACATGGAAATGGTAAGCACTGAGGGAATGTGGATCGTTATTTACAGCATTTGCTCCATACTAAATCCTGGATTTCAAACATTCGTTTTCGAACTTGTTGTTTAAATTCTAATATGGAATAGAAAACAATATATAAAACAGATAAAAAATGGAGCTACTGTGATTTCTGTGATGGTGAGTGTGTCCGGGACCCAGTTGTTTTCCCTATGGCTCCAGGAGACAACCCAAAGAAAATGGTGAAGAATGTTAGTCCTTCTCAGAAAATAGTCTGAAAACATCTGTTTTTGATGTTTAAGGACATTTCCAGCTCTAGCTCTCTGGTTGTCTTCTTTACACTGAGCTGTCTCTTGCCTCTTGCTGTACCTTCTCTGCCCCTTCTCTTGAAAAGAACCAAAACATCACCAACAGATCCTTAAAAACCTCATGAGAAAATCTAACTGGATATCTACGGTGATAAGGAAACCTTAAAAAAAAAAATCCACAAGGGGGAAAAATATCACAGCAAAGTATTACTAAACTGCTAATTGGATCATTATTTAAAGCCCCCAGAGGCTATCAAGAATTGAGTAGCTGCAATAACACACCCAGGAGCACCATCTCCTGGGCATGAGTACAAGCTGGAGGCAGGTGGGTGGGGATATGGAGGGTAGGGGTCTGCTGAGCTAAGGGCTATCCCAGTGCATATTCATCACTCAGACTGGAAAGGAACAGCCTCTCAACAGAAGCTATGAGTCTCCTCAACGAACATAGAGGTTTATCTATATTTTTGGCAACTTCCTTATAGAATCAAAAGTTGGATTCTTTAGAGATAACTTAAATGGAAGCATATTTTTTAAAAAAACTCACACTCTGGGAAATAAAACAGAAGACCAAATGGAATCTGTAGGTGGTAGCTGTGATTGCGCCTTTTCAAGCAGTTCCTTAGACATGACTGTGGGTTGATATCACATGAAATGATTGAAACTACAAGGGAGAACATGAAGTATTGTAGTAAATGTTGTCAGTGCCTGACCTGTCCCCCTTGGTCCAATGCATCAGCCAGCTGCTGTAAACGTTAAAAGTTAACAGCTGACCCCTATCCAGAGATCTGGCTCAGGCCAACAGGCACTGCCTCTCCAGGAAATGCTTGGCCACGCTCTTCCCCCAGGGCAGCCCCAAACCAATGCCTGATTAATACAATGTATAAAATCTTGTCCCTTTGCCCTATACCACCCTTCCTGTTTCCCCATGACAACTCCCCATGGAATCAGTCCAGACTGCAACTGAGATTACCTTTCTGTTCAGTTGCTTACTTTGTTTTATCTGTTTCCCTCACTTCCTTAAGGTTTCTCCTGAGAGCATGTCCTCAATAAAACACTTGCAAAAGAATCTCCTTTAAAAAAAGAAGAAGAAAACAGGGAAAAAAAAATCTTCTTTTTAGGTTCAGCTTCTAGACATCATGGCAATCCGCTCCAAATGGGCATTGAGTCCACCTGACTTTAAGCCGTGATCCACCTCTGGTGAGCTGTGAGGCCAAGGGCAAGTGTCTTAACCTCTCAGTGACACAATGACATAATGATAAAGTTTTACTGTTGTTGTTATGTGCCATCAAGTCAGACCTTACTCATAGTGACCCCTCCTTGGGTTTCCAAGGAAGAAGCTCTGGTAGCATAGTGCCTAAGGCACTTGACTGCTAACCAGGAGGCTGGCGGTTCAAACCAACCAGCCACTCCTCGGAAGGAAGGTTGGGCAATCTACTTCCGTAGTGATACTGCCTCATAAACCCAAGGAGGGGTCGCTGTGAGTTGGGTCTGACTCGATGGCACATAACAACAACAACAATCACTACAGAAGTAGATTGCCCAACCTTTCTTCTGAGGAGTGGCTGGTGTGTTTGAACCACCAGCCTTCTGGTGAGCAGTCAAGTGCCTTAGGGACTATGCTACCAGAGCTCCCAAAGTTTTACTAGATGATGATTATGATTATGATTATTATTATTATTATTATTATTATTATTTCCTCTAGCTAAGGCTATACTCCAGCTAAAGCCACATTCTTGCCTCACCCCTTCCCCTAACCCATCATGCAGGGATTTCCTCCCTACCTCCCAAATTTTTCCTGAGATCACTCTATCATTGAATCAATTCCAAAAACCCCATATGAGAGTTGGCTTCTAGGAAACTTGACATAAAAAGTATGTTAATAAACAAAAGCCTGAGGGCCGTAAGTAAGGAGATTTGGCTAGGAATTGGATACCAACTGACAGTATTACGGTGTACAATAAACAAGATTGAGGCCCCAGATTTACAAAACTTCTATTTCATTTCCTTTTCAAATTCCCCAGATGTCTTCACTGCGTCAGAATAAAGAGAGTTTTCCAGTATGTTGTCTTGAGAAACAGAAGACTTTTTATCCCCTAACAGCTGTATCCTCACTATTTGTAATAGGAGGTGCTCAAGTACTTGTTGAATTCAGTTGGACAAATATTGTAAAATAACCCATTGGTGGACTTTTCTATTTTTGAGTGCATTTGGAATATAATAAAGATGTAAAAAATGGCAGGCTTATGGGCCAAAATAGAAAATTAACCTACTTTTAGGTTTATTAACTTTGCTTCTGAAGTGGAACAAGCCTTATTAAATACTAATTATCTTTCCCATTCTTTTGCATTCTGATTGTTTTGTTCTTATAAAGCATATGCTTCTTATAGAGAATTTAGCTGAATTGCATATTCAAATATCCATCATATCTGAGCTCTTAAGCTACAATGTCTATGGACTGCACTATTACTCAATTCTCAATGCCATTTAAAAAGCCAGTTCTGATGTGTACTCAAAGCATCTTAGGTCTCTGGTCCTCTGAGAGACTGTGTGTAGTACTGAATGAATAATGCTAGAATGTTAATGGCTTGTGGAGCAGGGTATGATATAAGGATTTCTAAGATTATCCATGGAGTAATATGTGGCACTATTTCTGCTGGTATCTTTCTTCATCAAGGATGAAGTGCACATATTTCTTAAAGGATGAAGTACACATTTCTTAATGGATAGACAAAAAAAGAGGAAAGAAATTTGGAGAGCTATGGCCCAATTTCACCCTCAGAATATGTTTAATTCTCTTTTTACTACCTCAGTTACATCCCTTGCCTGACAGTTGAGCATAGGACTGAGACTGGGCTAAGGCACTCACCTGAGGCATAACATGTAAGGGAATGCCAAAAAGTTCAGTAGTCAAGATAAACAAAACCTTAATGTAGTATTTAAAAATAACAACATTGTACAAAAACATCTATGGTAAACAAGTTTCAAAATTTTAAATACAGAGAGACTCAGAGTGCTTACTGTATTTGAAAGTGTTAGGCTGAAGCAAACCCAAGCCACCAACATTTCAGTTAGCAGCTTCCTCCAGTGTCAAGCCCTGATGAGACAGCCTGATAAGACAACGGAAGTAACAGAACCTGCCCAGACTGGAAAGTCCCATGCAGTGGCAAGCTTCCTCTTGTGAAGCCCCCTCATGCTAATTAAGTGCAGACCCATACTAACAGCTAATTGGACCCCACTATTTCCTTAGTAGGAGCTCTGGTAGCATAGTGGCTAAGACAC